>NC_087215.1:56753007-56755507 GCF_015104395.2 Macrobrachium nipponense | reverse complement strand
CATTTTGTAAAATGAAACTGAAAAAAATAAGAATTCATTCACTTGTTTAACACTGCTATGGCAACATAACAAACAAATAACACCTTTTCCGAAATAATGATGAAAATTTTATTTCCATATTACGCTTTCCTTCTGCAACTAAATTCAACAATAACATGCGGACAGGGCATGCGCGTCTACACCTCACGTCATGAATCGCATCAATATGTTTAGAAATGTCTGTACAGCATTCATTGATACAAGATTACCCATAATATACGCAATTAAGACATGGAGCTATGAGCACACCTCACATTTGGTCATAAAATTTGAGCCTGGACTTAGGCACAATTAATATGCGTAATTGAGTGCGGACATGAATATACAATCTTTCATGTATAATAATTATTTTTATGTAATATGTATGCAAACATACATACATACATACACACACACACACACACACACACACACACACACACACACATATATATATATATATATATATATATGTGTGTGTGTGTGGTGTGTGTGCTTGTGCGTGTGTGTGTGTGCGTGTGAGCTTGTGCGTGTGTGTGTGTGTCTGTGTGAGGGTATATGAATAATGACGCCTAAGAACACAAGAATTCACAAACATATAAGCACATGCAAACAAGAACACACAATTACACAAAATTATTCAACTAAACACCCATGGTTGTATTTGGGTGTATATATATATATATATATATATATATATATATATATATATATATATATATATATATATATATAGTATATACACATACACATATGTATATATACATATACACATGTATATTACATTTTTACAGATATGTAGAAAATATATATATATATTATGTATATATATATATATATATGTATATATAATATATATATATATATATATATATAATATATATATATATTTACACATGTATATCTGTGTGCGTGTGTGTTTGTGAGCGCACAAGCATGAAAGCCAATAGAAGTCAATTGCCTACTTAAGCTGTAAAAATAGACAAGATGAAGATTGTTTTGAAACAGCACCTCAGATTTTTTTCATCAATATCCAACGCTGATAAACTGCAAGCGAAACCCAACACTAGATTTCTGTTTTAAGAAAATAAATTCCAACCATCCAATTATGGTTATATAAATTCCACAGTTAATTTTAGTTCTCAAAAAAGGAAAAAAATCGTTGTCAAGTAGTTATACAAATTCCGAAGCGATTAAATTCTGAATTTTCATTAGTTTCTTATGTGATCGCACATCTTAGTATAGTCTGTTTCCTTTCTCGGTCTTTACATAGAAAATTTTAGCTGTCAAAAAAGGAAAAAATCGTTATCTTAACTTAGCCCAAACTAAAGATCATCTGCTTTAATATTTTTCCAGGATAGATTACCGCCCGTACCGACAAAAGTAGTTAAATTTTATGACATAATGACTTATTCATTCATTTCGACGAAGTTGCGCTCACTTCCAGTCGGCACCGAATGCATAACAAACGCCGCAGTTGACACCTTCATTAACAAGCGTGATGAGATGATTAGATTTCGCCGATCTTAGATCACCCGTTTCCTCCGTCTTCAGCCTCCTGTAGTTCATCATCATCATTTCCCTCCTCCTCCTCCTCCTCCTTCTCCCTTCTCCTCATCACTCTGAGCATTTTAATCATTCCGTCTTACGCTGATTCATTGCCGGGGATCCGACCGAGCTACACACTCATCGCCAGACCCAACTTTTGGAAAATGCAAGACGGCGGGACCCTTAATTAGAAATTATTCCGGAATCAAATTCATCTTGATTACGCCACAGAATCGGCGCCGGCGAATACCACATTAGGCCTACGAGGGCCTGAGGGGGAAGGGGGAGGGGAAGTGGGCCACTGAAGGGGGAGGGGGTTTGATCCCCTACTACTTGGCATTCAGCGCTCAAGCGGCCACGGAGAATCTGCCAGCGCTTAACGGCGCAGTTACGCCGAAGGGGCAAAGTGGAATTTTGATGCGCTCATTCAGCGACGATACCGCCGGCGATGTACTGTGTATGTGTGCTGTTGATGTGCCGATGGTGTTCTGGCTCTCTTGTAGTGATGATGATGATGATGCTGTGTATGGTGATTATGATGATGTCCGTCGGATGGTGTATACGGACTCTTTAAGACGGTGAGGTCACTTATGAATAAATAAGCACGAGTTTTTGGATATAAAAGTAACCAAGAAAAATAATGACCGATATTTCAGTACTGCTTACATGAGTGAATAATAACGAATATACAAAAAAAAAAAAAAAAAAAACTACGAGAAAAACACCACATGCAAACTAATTCGATTATCTTGTACAAATTCAGCGTCGAATTTACCGTCCGATGCCTAGGCTACGTTTCCGTCTCGTAGGCGAATTATACAGCACACTAACTGATGATGGCCTGTTAATGAGGTGAAACTATCAAGTCCGCTCGTCAGAGAGAAAATCCCAAGACCAGCGAGTTTGAATTCTTAAAAGAATTTCAATGAGGCGG
>NC_087215.1:56723007-56748007 GCF_015104395.2 Macrobrachium nipponense | reverse complement strand
TGGCAAGATGTATCCTTAATGTACTACTCATGCAATTAGGTGAGGTAATCAGAAGGAGAAATATTAACTTGAGTTATATGGAAGGAAAATATTTTATTTCATCTCAATGGATGTAATCTATTGACAGGATATAACTGTAAGCAAAAGGAGATTATGTAGTTATAAAGAGAACTTTATCAAGCAATAATGTAGCAAAATAAACACATTTACCACATAATTTGCGGATATGAATTTAAATAATTAAAAAAAAAAACTTATTGCCGCACTGAAACTCAGTTATTTTATCAAAGTCATGACTGTAATAAAATGATCGCTGTTAAAGTACCTAATTAATTTCAAATAGTTCAAAGCAATTTCTAGATCAGACATGGAGATTCCAGAGAAAATAAAAGATTGTCTCAAATTAATTTCGAACAGTATCAAACTTCTATATAAAGTTGAAATAATTTATAAACTAATCAATACAGTCATAAAGTAAGAAGTTTGTCTACATAATTAGAAAAATATCAACATCGAATTCAAAAGAGATATAAATACTTGCAGAATAAGGATACGTTATTGCAAAACAAGCCTAATGAATTCAACAGATTTCCTCGTCATTTAAGAATTAGCGAAAGTAATTCCAAAATAGCTGAACGTAATTCCAGAATAAGCGAAAATAATTCCAAAATAAGCGAAAGTAATTCCAAAATAGCTGAAGGTAATTCCAGAATAAGCTAAAGTAATTCCAAAATATGCCAACGTAATGCCAGAATAATATCAAGTTAATTCCAAAATAGCCGAACGTAATTCCAGAATAAGCGAAAATAATTCCAAAATAAGCGAAAGTAATTCCAAAATAGCTGAACGTAATTCCAGAATAAGCTAAAGTAATTCCAAAATATGCGAACGTAATGGCAGAATAACATAAAGTAATTCCAAAATAGCCGAACGTAATTCCAGAATAAGCGAAAGTAATTCCAAAATAGCCGAACGCATAATTTCAGAACAGGTGAACGCAATTCCAGCAGAATAAGCGACAGTATTTCCAAAATATCAGAACTTAATTCCAGAATAAGTGAAAGTAATTCCAAAATAGCCGAACGTAATTCCAGCATAAGAGAAAGTAATTCCAAAATAATCGACCGAATTCCAGAATAAGAGAAAGTAATTCCAAAATAGCCGAACGTCATTCCAGAATAAGAGTAGTAATTCCAAAATAGGCGTACGTCATTCCAGAATAAGAGAAGTAATTCCAAAATAGCCGAACGTCATTCCAGAACAAGTCAGTCATCTCACAATGACAAAGTGATTCAAAGATATTTGTCAACAATAAGGAAACAGTTTCTTTCCTACGTAACAAAATAACATGCATAGCACAACCGAAAATTAATGGTGGTAATTTTCTGCGATAAAGTAATCAATGATGAAGTAACATTGGCTATCTTAAAGTAATGCTCGTACAAATAATAATTGCTACCGTAACAATATTCAAATATTAGACAGTGGGAGAACATACTTTCACTTAACTATAAATACCGGCTATCTTATGTTATGACCAATCGAATGATAATAGTTACTATAGTAATATTAGACTACCTAAGTACTTATAATATCTAATAGTAAAAGTTTCTAGTAATAAATTGCAGCATTATAGGTAATATTAAGAGATGACCAAACAGATGGTAATTATCAATGTAGTAATATCTAAAATATGTGGTTATCTGAGAAAGAATAATAATAATAAAAATAATGAAAAATAATTAACCTTATTCAAACAGTGCTATCCATAGTCATGTTGCTCTTGATTTATTAACCATTTTCATATTTATTAAATTAATTCGTCTCGCATACAGACCTCCGATAATAATAATAATAATAATAATAATAATAATAATAATAATAATAATAATAATAATAATAATAATAATAATAATAATAATAATAATAATAAGAGTTTAGTGTTTGTAGTGGCCCAATAGAAAGCTTGTATCAAAATTTTGAGATTCTGGCGAATAATCTAAATTAGAAAATGAGGGAAAAATATAAATAATCAGTAAAATACGAGACTGAAAAGAAAACTTGACATAGATTTTATATATCAGTACGGAAGTGACAACTCGATTTCTTATACTAAAAGACTTCGAATAACAAATCCAAATTTTATCACAGGAAAGGAAAATCTATCAGAATTGGTTGATCAGAATCCAGAGGTCCACATGAAACACCCTTCTCCCTTTCACAACCTATCATCACTTACGGACAAAGTATAAGGCTGATATTATTTCAACCACCCAACCAACCAACCGCTGGCTTGTGTGGCATCCTTTGAACCAACCATGGGTGACTTCAGTTTATGCCTTCGGTGCTGGTAAGTTAGTGCAAAGCATACTCAAGGTTAAGGAGGGAAATGAACTATATTTGGAGCATTCTGGATTATCAGTTATATTCCCTCTAATAACAGATCTCCTTTCCACTAAAATGCCAGCGTTCTGTGGCATTATGATAAAAAATAAATGGCAAAAACCTGCTACTAATTCGCCATTTTAAGTAGGTCATGTAGTAAACTGCTTTTGCAATACGGATAAATCTTTAACCTTTCAATAACAATTTACGCATAAAAGATCATTTAATAGGACATTAGGTGGCCGATGATTGATTTAATAATAAATTATCTGGTGTCATAACGACAAATGAAAAATAAGAGTTCTTTAGACAGTATACAGACTCCTGAACAAAATATAACTTATTTTAATTAGTGAAGACTGTCATTACAAATAAGTTCTATTTTGTTTACGGGTCCAGCACCTTCAATAAGCTTGAAATGACAGCAACTGGTTAAAATTTGCTTTCTCTACGAGTATTCTAAAACTTTAATTTCTGTATTTGTAGATAAAAGCACATTTCACATTTATCAAACTTGTCATTAGCTATATTCAAGAATTACACGCAAGCAATAACATATCCACTGCTGGTAAAACCGGGTAACCACATCAGCTATTTCAAATAGCCTTGGCAGCTACTTAAAGGTAGCCATAGCTATTTCAAGTCACAGAAACTTATTGAAGCCACCGACCCAACTATTTAAGATGATCATGACTTCTAAAACATGAAACTTGCAAGTTCTTAAAACTGAAAAAAATGCTACATCTAACGAAGGAAAGAGTGCTACTGTTCACATGCAAATAAGGTTACGTAAGACCCAAATTAATCTAAGTTGACCTTAGAAATGTTAATCTGTTAAAATCTACAGCTGTCACTATACCGCAGGTCTATGAAAATAATATATAAAATTTTCCATCATCTACACTCGATTTTCTTCCGTTGGCGGATGAGATTAGTAAAAAAAAATTCAAACCTCACTCTTATCTTTTCATAATGAAGAGCTTCTTCATTTACTCACCCCCCCCCCCCCCCCAATACGGCCCAAAAAACAAGAGCAAAACGGAAAACGAGCACCTATACATTTACGCCAAAATGTCAGCGTATATCTGTTATATATCATCCTTTTCTACAACTTAAGTATGTCGGCAGAAAGAAATAATAATATCGAAATATCTAAATATTGATCTCTGGATATTGCACTTATTAGATATACAGAAATCATTGTGTAAGGCGATTCAAGTGAGCAAACATAAATGGAAAAACTGGAGTCCCTTCGACATATAGCAAAAAAAAAAAAAAAAAAAAAAAAAAAAAAAAAAAAAAAAAAAACACTTAGTCCGAGTCCCTCTGCCGCCGTTAGCAGATGTGGCCTATATTTGGATACCCATAGGCCTACTCTAAACCACGATCACCATTCATACATCTTCTTGAAGGAAATAATGATGATTAAAGTTACTTTCTGATAATGGGCTTAATTCAACTTTGAATTCAACAGGAAATTTTTTGATAATCTCGTGAACTTTGATATTTGGTAGTATTTATTGTATTAAATACTTTTGTTTGTTTATACAATCAAGATAAAAAATAGTAGTGAGAGAGAGAGAGAGAGAGAGAGAGAGAGAGAGAGAGAGAGAGAGAGAGAGAGTTAGGGCGGTGGTAATACAAGTTTCTCGAAGGCATGAACAATCCATGACCGTACAATAACTGATCAATAAAAATCACGACATCGTGCAACCCAACATCCCGAAGCAGAGAGAGAGAGAGAGAGGAGAGAGAGAGAGAGAGAGAGAGAGAGAGAGCACGCTATGTCTAGACAACAACGAAGGCCTGGCTGTAAAATAACTTGACAGATGGCCACGACACCTTACGCCACAAAACGCCACCGACGGAACGAAGTCGCAGTACATTTCCTTCAGTAACAAGAAAAAAAAAAGAATACGAAATGAATAACAACACAACGAGACACAGCGAATAAAAAGCAGGCTGAATTCGTCGCTGGAAATAACCGGGATTATATCGACCGGTTTTTGGAAGCTGACCTAAAGAGCCGCGTGAGAGTGGAAATATGAAAATGTTTATCAACAACGCCGTGGGGACAGCAGCAGACGTGAAGGGGGGGTCCCGGGGGGAGGGTGGGGGTGGGGAGATGGTAATCCGTAAGTTCCCCTTTAAAACAGGCGTTCGTGTAATACGATGTCTTCCGTCGAAATTGAAAGGAAAGGTGAGAGGTGTCCGTAAAAAGACGCTGTCGAAATAAATGTAGGAAAATCAAAAGGATTGACTAGCGAATGCCATGAACAGGAATTTTATTCATGACTGAAACATTATTACTTATGACCATTATGACAGGGGATTTAGACAAGTCACGAACCGGAGTATCTGTTATCTGACATTATATAATCGAAGTCTTCTAGTATCTACGAAAAATTCGGACGTTAACGACGTGTAAAGAGAGAAGACGTAATAAAACCCACGACACAAGAAATTAATATAATTTACTTTCACATATGAAAAGAGTGTTTAGTTTTTTAACTCAAGAAAGCGATTAGTTTCAAATTCTATGCAACTGTATTTAGTGAAATGCAAAACATCGTTGCAGCCGTTAAAGGCAGCAAGATCATTGTCAGAAATTTTTTTTTTTATGAATTAAAAAAAAAAAACAATGAATATAGATCATATAAGGATAAGGTAAAAGAAGACTGAAAAAAAATATGAGAGAGAGAGAGAGACTTTTTTTTAGAGAGAGAGAGAGAGAGAGAGAGAGAGAGAGAGAGAGAGAGAGAGATAAGTTATGAATTCCGTGCCAATTAAATGCACTTGTTAATAGAAAGATAACCACTATCTATGTATATATTATAGTATAAACATATATAATTTAATCTAATATCAGTACCTATATATAATACACAGATAGATATATATATATATATATATATATAGATAGAATATTATAATAATTATATATATAATATATAATATATAATATAATAATATATATATATATTAATGTCTCAGCAACACTTAAAATACATTTATTGGGAAACACGGAACATTTAAGGGTATTACAACAGTATCAGAGAGAGAGAGAGAGAGAGAGAGAGAGCGAGAGTGAGAGAGAGAGAGAGAGAGAGAGAGATATATAATTAACGAAAATTAATTATATGTAAATTTAATTCATTCTGATGTGATTACCATAATTTCTAATTCATACGGCGACCAGAATGAGCTCATATACGTCATCCTGTCATATTAGATTCAATTTCAAAATACAAATAGACAAATCATAATCCAATTACCATTGGCGATCAGGGAATGTGTATGTGCGTGCGTGTGTTTGTTTTCGAAGAGGAGGGTGAAGGGGGGAGGATGATGTAAGGGGAGGGAGGGAGAGGTTGGGAGGAAGGGAATGGGGAGAGAGGAGAGAAGGATAGGAGCAAGGAGGGAGGGAGGGAGGGAGGGGAGTTACAAAGCCGGAGTAGTAGGAGATAAGTTGGAAGGAAGGGTGAGGGGAGAGGGAAGACGGGATGGGGAGGAGGCAGGAGAATGGGTGGGGGAGGGATTAGGAGAGGGGGAGGGGGAGGGGGAGAGGAGGAAGCAAGGACGGAGGCAGTAATGCTAATTCGTTTTCATCAATCAAAAACGTATATATTTTTGCGTATCTGATTATCGTCCATATTTCTAAAACTATTAATCCCGACGCGAATAATGATAATAAATGTATTTTTTTTTCCACCGACGCCCCTTTATGGCGCCTGTATCGATGGCCGCTTTTTTTTTCGGCAGGTGAGGGAGGAAAGAGGCGGGGGTGAGGGGGAGGGGTTTGTGTGTGGCTTTCATTACAAGGTCTGTAATTTTGGTCATCAGTGCCATGATGATGATGATGATGATGATGATAATGATAGGGAAGGTAATAGTGATACTCGGATCATACATAGTCGTCATCGGGAAAAACCATCACGCGAGGATTCTCACTGACGCCTTAATGGTTGAGAGAGAGAGAGAGAGAGATAGAGAGAGGTATACCCGAGATCGATCCCAACGGAGAATACCAACTTAGAGCTATTCCGTTTCTTGACGAATCCATCGTGGCTCTGTTAACCTAAGGGGTGCAATAGCAGTTACATGTGGTTAGTCGACTGGTGTGGGTTGATGCCAGGGTGGATATGGACAAGGGGGAATCGATCCTCTTATCCGACGCCCCACCAAAAAAAAAAAAAAATTATATATATATATATATATATATATATATATATATATATATAGATATATATATATATATATATTAAATAAACCTCCTCCAAGTTACGGCATCGACACGCCAGATCCGGAGGGACAAAATCACCGCAATTATAATGAGACGCCTTTTAAGAAGATTAAATGCTAAGCCGGTCAGATCAAGAGGGCAAGGGGCGGGGGAAGGACCGGAGGGAGGGGACAGAGGGCACTGGGGGGTCGGGAGGGGTGATGGGGCATACAGGGAATAGTGAAGGGGGGGTGAGGGTGTCTAAGGTATTAGCGAATGAATAGCAGCTAGTGGCTTTAAAGGCGCCGGGTTCAGCAGCAAATACTTATATTCAGAAATGAAGGACAGTGCCTGGAACTCTCTCTCTCTCTCTCTCTCTCTCTCTCTCTCTGTCCATTCGCCCCCTAATAGGATGTTATTAGCGTTATTTTTCATCGTCATAGCTAACAGATTTGACATCCAACAAAGGCCCTCCCACCCCATTTTTTTTTTTAAATGCTGATTGAAGGTCCGCTGTGCCAATTCAGTTTGGAATGTGGGCGTTATTATCGAAATGTTGTGTGCACAACCCATAAGTATATCTGCTCTCAAAATACTTCGAGGGATATAATTATTATAACAAGTATTTTTTAAAGGAGGTAAAACAGATTATGATAAAATTATAGAGGAAAGAACGAAGGCATTTGAGGAAATGATTAAACATGTGAAATATAATCTTTATTAATCAAGATTGTCATACGTAAACTCATAAAAGTTTGAAATGAATAAATGACCAGCAGCGGTTAGTAATTTCTAAGCTAAAGAAACTTCAGTGTAAAAGAAATTGTTTATCTCATTCTTTCAGTCTTGGCCTGAGCAATAAATAAAATGAATAATTAAATGTCTCAAATGTGTCGTATACACAGGGAATTCATGGTCAATATTTTCGTGCCCAAACATTCATATAAATCCCTTCAAGATATAGATACAATTAAGAATATAATTACTATGCAAGTAAATAGTGAACAAAGGTGACATAGGTACATACTATAAACACTTGAAACTGAGCAATGAGAGAGAGAGAGAGAGAGAGAGAGAGAGAGAGAGAGAGAGAGAGAGAGAGAAGGAAGATGAACTCCATAAAAGAAAAGCAGAGATACTTGAGCAACAGGAACCAATACGAAACAGTCTTTACCATCTTGAGAGAGAGAGAGAGAGACAGACAGAGAGAGGAGAGAGAGAGAGGAAGAAAAAAATAAGGGGGGTGAGGGGAGCAATTCAGTCCGATATTTGAAAATGGAAGTATACCATTATCATCTCATACATTTACAAGTAGACGTGAGAGGGGGTCTTTTATCCCAAAGTTAGGCCGCCACAATTTGGGGCGCCCCGCTCCTACCAACCCCCTTTCCCCTAACCCTAACCCCCCCCCCCTCCCCGCAACTCCCTTTTCTTTCTTTTTGTCGCTAACCCATTCAAAAGGAAAGGCACTTGATACATAAGATGATGACGATGATGATGGCGGTTGGTGCTACGTAAAAGGCGTCCTTTTTTCACATGATGGTGAAGATGCTTGCGATGGTGACGGAGACTGGTAAGGTAAGATGTTGGAAGAATTCTCTTCCGGGTGATGGTGACGATGATGAGAGGATAATGACGATGGTTCAGGCATTCATACGTGATGATTATACAAGGACAAAAGTTCTGGCTCTAAATCAGAGCATCGCATTCGGCAGAAGGCAAACTTCAAAAACAATGTAGATAACTGACTGGCGTGGGGTTAACAACCCCATAGTGAAAAAGGGCGTAGGACTATTGACGTCATACCAAAAATTGGCTACGGATCCACTGACATCGTACCCAAAAATTGGCATGTGGTTGTTAACCTCATACGAACATGGGAACTGTGGCTACTAACCTAATGGACGGAGTTGTTAAGCTAATAAACCTATTACCGGAAATTGGTATGGGGCTATTAACCTCATACCAAGAAAATGGACAAAGAATACTAACCTAATAACAATAAAATGGAAATTGGGCGATTAATCTAGTACCATGAAAATGGACAAGGAGATATAAAACCTAATACCAAAAAAATGGACATGGCCTCATAACATAAAAAAAAAAAAATGTGCATGTGCCTATTAACCTAAAAAAAAAAAAAAAAGTGGACATGGGGTTATTAATATCATCCTAAAATCAAAATGGATACGAGATCATTAAACTCATACCAGAAAAATGGATATGAAGATTTAGAGGCCTCCAGTTTACGGATCACAAGAGCACCCAGTGGCAGGGGTGTAAGAATTTTACCACCGTAGGTCCGGCGTGACGTAAAAGGCGACTAAAAGGACAGCTGCTGCCTTGCAATCTTACTCTTTTAGTCAAAGGCTAGGCCCACCACCAATAACTGTAGAAACTGCAGGCTTGCAGATTTACTTTTTAGTAAAAGGCGAGGCCCACCGCCAATAACTGTGGTTGATGACAGCAAGGGCATGGCGGTCGTAAAAACCTCTTTGCCAAATAATAAACCATGCCTGATGTTGTAAGGAAAGGCGCAACAAGCAACCGACCCCTTAGTGTAGGGATAACGGTGGGAAAGAAGAAGATATCAGTCTTTTTTGGGTTTTTGGAATTCAAGACCACAAATTTCGTCACTTCATCCATTCTGGCCACAGTCTGACATTTGGGTGTCCTTAAAATTGGGGATCATTTTGAGCTTTCTCTCTATAGGACGTATTCCAAAGACGAGGAGGTAGAACGAGCAGAGTGTAACTTTTTCGGGAGGGTTTCAGAGATGACCAAAGGGGGTGAGAAACATTGCTGGTCGCCAGGTATGTCTCAGGTAATCAAAATCAGCCAAATGATTCTACTCTGTCCATGGAGTATGATATTATTCGTCATGAAACCATTTCTAGATTTGTACAAATAAAATACAATCAAATGAACAAATAATCACTTGAATAAATAAATAAATAAATAAATATATAAATAAATAAATAAATAAATAAATAAATAAATAAAATTATAAAAAATATAATAAAATAAAAGATGCTCGCAAAAGTGAAATACATGAAAACTCGAGAATTCGAGTTGATCAAATTTGTTGTACAATTTAAGAGAACGATCTCTGAAGAAGGCAAGTTACTCTTAACTTAGAAACTTACAAAAAGGGTAGAAACAAAAGCAACGAGAACATATTGGAAAAAAGTGAGATGATCTTGCTTTTCCGGACAAAATAAACTAAAATAAAGTAGTATCGGACAAACATACAAAGCCGGAAGACTAAAAATGGTTAGTTAAAAAAACGAACAACAAATGAAATTTAAAGTTATGGAGAGAAAACACTAAGCTGAAGAACTTTAACAATCCTTTAAAAATGCAGTTACAAACACTAAATAAAGTAACGAGCGAAAACGTGATAATAAATCTATATGAAAAATTTAGAATACAACATATCAGAAAGAAATTATTTTCAAGATTTAAATACTACATATACCTATACTTAATTGAGTAAATTTGACACACCAATTTTTATCATAGCATTTGGACGCATGGAATGTCAATAGTTGACGATCAACCAGAACCCTGATAATAATGAAACTGTCCTATGCAAAAATACAGACAATTATTAAAAATAGTTTTGGAATAAACTAAATAAAAGATTCATCAGTGTGAACTGAGCATAATCGAAAAACTAGTTTGTAATTTGGTAATGTATTCTGTCTTCAGATTTTCTTATAATTCTTGCATGTATGTCCAAATAACTACAACTCCTTCTCTCTCTCTCTCTCTCTCTCTCTCTCTCTCTCCCCGTCTACTAAAAAAATGATTTCAGTCTCAAGAAACAATATCAGGAACCTCGCAGCCTTTCCCCATAAGACCGACATTACCAGACATCATCAGCACCATCGACAAAGGCCCATCATAAAAGAGAGAGAGAGAGAGAGAGAGAGAGAGAGAGAGAGAGAGAGAGAGAGACGGGGGAGGAGCTTGTGAACACCATAAAAAATATAGTGAAAAATAACAAGTGTTTGTGGTTGTTCAGCTTAGAGAGAGAGCGCTATAAAAAATAAAACAAAAAACGAAAAAAGTGTTATGGTTGTTCAATATAAAAGGAGAGAGAGAGAGAGAGAGAGAGAGAGAGAGAGAGAGAGAGAGAGGCCAAACCTCCGCCACCGGGCTTCTACGACCTCCTCCATCATCTCCGCTCCATTGCCACCTTCGATAACGTGTCGTCGCCGCCAGGGTTCCAGTAATGGCTCTCAGTTCTCACCCAAAGCGCCGCTACCTCCTACCAGTATTGGTTCTCATCCAACGCCCGCCACCTGGTGACGGCTGTGAAACGAGGAAAGGGGAAGTTCCGAAAGATAAGGAGGAGGAGGAGGAGGAGGAGGAGGAGGAGGAGGAGGAGGAGGGACACTCTTGGAAATTTATGCTATGGTTCCTCAGGGGCATTCTTCTTTCACTCGATCGTCAAATAAAACTACCATCGGCATCCTTCTCTTCCCCTTCATGGAATTCGCAAAGATTTTTCGTAGCTTTTCCTCCGGCGTAAATGATCAGCCCTTCACAACAAAACGTGGGCTACGCAGGCTATCCAAAAATAATACTTTTTTCCCGTCCACTCTCAAAAAACACTGCAGGGGAACAGTCATGGTGAAAGTACTCAACTTGTGAGGAGTGAAATTGACCAAGAACAATTTTGCTTTACAGGCACCGCTGGAAGCTACGGTTATTTCTGTAGAGCCTGTGTCAGCCTGCTTTCGCAATAACCCCATATTCAAGTAAACATGCAAAGTGAATAACAGTTTGAAGAACAAGTACTGAACGCATACAAAAATCACTAGGGCTAAATATATCAAAAATAGTTCTGAAAAAAAATCACAAGGGGATGAACAGTATAAATGGGGACATTAACGTGAAAAAAAAAAACCAACGCAGATAATCAGATCTCTCGAATCGACTCGCGAGACAGAGCAGAGATAAAAAGAAATATCATAAGATCTCACATCCTCCAGGGATGCTCAGGATCCCTCAATAAAATCGATAAAGGCCCAAGATCAGGACGCATTCAGCTATGAAATGAGAGATGCGTGTGTCCTTGGCTATCTATTACCCGGAAGGACCGCTCCGGATAACTGGGCCAAAGGAGAGCATTATGCCGGCAAACAAAACCGAGCGGTTAGGTCACCAGTCTGTTGAAGATGTTGATTTGGGGAGAAAATCCACTGGGCATCGCCATCAGTGGAAAGATGCCCAATGAGGGAGCAACGCATTCTTGCGCGAGTTCGGGCTTTGATATGGATAGTGAGCATTGCGACTAGCGAGGCATTCTTGCGGGCTGCGGCCTAAGGGCTTTGCCATGGTTATTAAGCATCTCATTTGCACTAATCCTTTTCATCAATGAGACACACAGAAGATTATGTGATAAATTTGCTAGAATCAAGAGCACAAGGCTGCAAGATTTCCAACGGCGATACGGAGAATTCTTGAGTTCCAGGAAGTTATAATGGAGAGGAATGACGCTCGAAGAGGTGCAGTTTCCCCTCATTTGCCAGAGAGAGAGAGAACACTGCATTCAGAACCCCTCGATAACCTTATTTCACCCGGAGGGCTAGACTCACTCCGGTGGAAAAGCTGACCGCATCAATATTCTAACCGAGGTCTGATAACTTGCAAGGAATCTTTACGTCGATGGATCAGCCGAAATGACGAGCTAATGAAATAAACACCAGTACCCTTCTCTTGGAGGGAGCTCTATTCCGATATATATTTCCTCTTGTACTAAACCATCAAATTTGCCGCAAGTATCAGTCGCTTCATTATTCCTCTTATTATCAGGATTTACGTGGCATTTGCCTTTAAAATTACTCATGAAAGAAACTTGGGGGCTGCCGTCGTAGAACGCAGTCAGCGCGTTCGAAAATTCTGGAAAATGTCGACAGGCCGGGGGAATAAAAGTGCCTCGAGAGACAAAAATAGTAATTAAGAGAGCCAGTGGCAAAAATAAGAAGACACCCCTGAACCCTGGTGAACGCCCCCTCCTCCCCTTCCCCTTTTCCCCCAACAGGGTCCTTCCAAAAAGAAGACGGATGAGGGAAAATCGTCTCTCTTAAGCCCATGGGAGAGCAGCCATTCGGAAAACAGTTTCTAGAAGCATTTCTAAGACCGGATGGAAGTAATTAAGGACAAGAGGCCTCTGCGAGTTGAAAGAGCTATTCGTAGGGAAGGAAGGAAGCCAGAGAGAGAGAGAGAGAGAGAGAGAGAGAGAGAGAGAGAGAGAGAGAGGCGGCAGCGTGGTCAAGATGAAACGGAACGCCACCGGTTCCAGAGACCAGGCACAGACTGGATGGCTAAGACGGAGTATTTATTGATGAAGGATAATGAAAAGGGATGAATGGAGGAGCCTCGGGGCGAGATAAAGGGGACCATTGTCTTCATAAACAAGGATTTAATCGTAGGAAGGGAGTCACTCGAACGAAGGGGTGAGACGGAGATAAGGATATCCTCACCGAGTGAGAGGTAGGGGTGAAGTCAGTTGGCAACGTGTTTGTAACCCTTCTTTGCCCGCCCTCGAAGAGCGAGCGCGAATGTACGAGGCATCGAGGCGCAGTTAATATTATATAATATATTATATATATTAATATATATATGTAGATATATATATAGATATATATATATGTGTGTGTGTGTGTGTGTGTGTGAATCAAGTGCAAAAGACCCATTAAACACTCTGGTTTAAGGCTGGTTTAAAGAGTGTTTTAATGGCCTTTATACTTGAAACGTATCCTGTTTTAACAGGATACGTTTCAAGATTATATATATATATATATATATATATATATATATATATATATATATATATATATATATATATATATATAGGTATATATATATATATATATATATATGTAAATATATATACATATAAAATATTTAAATAATTAACCATCATCCACCTCTGCACCAAGGAATTCTCTACCTGTTTTAGTTTTCCCTTTGAACCTACCACTAAAATTAGTGAGTAAATATTAGCCATCCATCGATACAGAGAAATCTTCAAGAGCCAATGTTTCCCCATTTGCTCTAAGAGCTTTCCTCTCACCCTTGTTAAAAGCAGGCCTGGGCAAGTTATGAGTATTATGCTGATACGTTCAGATGGAAATAAGCATTTAGAATACGATAACGAATCACGGAGATGATAAAAAGAGAGAGCACATGAAAGATTATTATGCAGCAGGACAGAGAGAGAGAGAGAGAGAGAGAGAGAGAGAGAGAGAGAGAGAGAGAGAGAGCGTGTTCCAGGGAAGAACGCCGTTGAAGAAATTTATAACCTACCGTAGTGGAAAGGCAAAACCACTACGTTAAGAAACTCAGGCCTCCTCATTATGGAAGGTTTTAGGTCTATCTCAAAAAGGACGCCAAGAAGAGAGATGCTTAATGAATCCCTCCCTGAAGTGGAGGACAGAGAAGAGACACAAAATAGAGAGAGAGAGAGAGAGAGAGAGAGACTTGTGATAATATTCCTGTGACTGGAATCGCTTGTCTCTAACAATATTGTAAACATAAATTGGTTAATTTGAGTAGTCAAAGTGAAAATTCTGTATTTCATTAAAAATGGTTACTGCATACATGGTAATGATGAGTAATGTCGGGAGGAAAATACCATTAGCGCTAATAAACAATATTGCTGCTGTCAATAGTAATATTATCAACAGACATTTCAATTATTTATATATTCATATAAAATTTCCAAAATATTCAAATTTAATACAAATACGGCAAATACGATCAAGTTAAGTTCTTTAAAAATCCGGGAATTACAATGAGCATTAGGAAACCAATACAATATGATAATAAAGTACAGAACAAGAATACAGAAATATATAATGTATATATGTATAGTATATATATATATATTGTATATATATATATATATATCTATATATATAAATATATGATGATATATACAATATAATGATGAATATAAAATATAGTATATATATAGTATATATATATAATATATATGTAATAAGGTATATATATATATATAGATATATATATATGGTATGTATATATATATATATATATATAAAGTATACAAATATGAGATATATATATATATATATCTATATATATATATAATATATATTATATATATACAATATATATGATTATATATATATATATATATTTATATATATATATATATATATAATGATATATATATATATATATAATATGTATATATAGTTTATTATATATATAATATATGATATATATATATATATATATTTATATATATATATATATATATATACATATATTGAGGAGGAAAAAGGGTTCGGAATCTGCGGGAGAAAATGTCCGGAGAAATCTGGAGTGGGCGAGAGAGAAAGTCGCTCCTCTATAAGCGGCTAAGGAAAAATATTTCACGCGAAGCATTGCACTGTTTTTCTCAGATAAGCCCCCAGGACTCATCTCGGCGGAAACATGCTTGGAAATTTATTTTATCTTAGCGCTGCTTCCTCCCTTCTTCCTCGTCCTCTTCCTCCTTCCTCCCTCCCTCTCTCCTCCGACCCCTGTCCTTTATTCTGTCCTTTCTCCTCTCCTCTCATTCTCGTTCCGTTATTTCATCTCCGCGCTTTTTCGTGCGACTTGATTCTTCGTTTTCTACTCCAGTTTTCTGCTCTGATTCTCATTTCATTTCCCTTTCTGACGCCCTTTCTCCTCTCTTTCTCCATTCCTTTCCTCTCTCTCTCTCTTCCCTCTTCCTTCATCATCTCTCAACTCCTTCTCCTACATCGGCAGGATCCTGCCTCCACGCCTTCCATCAAGCCCTAGAGAGGAAGAGGAAGCTCACACAACGCGCTTGAAAAACCGCTGAAGGATGTGAAGGAAACGGCGAATAAAGAAACCGAAGAAGGAAGCGAGAGAGAAATATATATGGGATGGGGAAGGAGACGGAGAATTGGAGAAAGGTGCAATCAAAAGAAAAAGAGAGAGTGAAACAGCGAGAGGAGGTTTCTAGAGGACAATAGCGCTGAGGATGAATGACGGACGTAAATATAACAAAAGAGTAGCGTGAAAGGTACGCCCTCACCCTGGCGTCATACTCTGTTTCCTCTATTCTAAGGGGAAGATGAGTCGCTATTTTTCATAGCAAGAGTCACTGATCTTCCTACCGTAGCTCTTCTCAGTGCAATTCACTTCTACTGCATAAAGACAAGGTTGTGTTTCCATAATGTATTGTTGTATGGTGTTTTTACATTGCATGGAACCAGTGGTTATTCAGCAGCGGGACCATCGGCTTTGCGTGACTTCCGAACCACGTCGAGAGTGAACTTCTATCATCAGAAAAACTCATCTCTAACTCCTTAATGGAATGCCCAAGAATTCCACAATGTATGCTCTCACAAATACAACAAGTAATGTATGCTCTTACAAATACAAAGAGTAAAACAAATGCTCAGAAGAAACGTTTCCTGTACAGTGTATAATGCTACATGAGCAGCGGTCCATGAAACTTTCAGCCACGGCTCGGTGGTGGCTTGTCCAATAGCGTTGCCAGACGCACACAATCATGGGTAACTTTAACTTTAAATAAAACAAATCTACTGCTGCTAGAAGGGTGGATGATTAACATAGCACTTTGCAGCCCTCTATCCTCGGTCGTTTTTAAGATCCGAGGGCGGATAAAAAAAAAAAAAAGTGCGGATGGACATACAAATAGCCACCTCAATAGTTTTCTTTTACAGAAAAATAAAAATATGAAAAAAGAATCTAGAGAAAAGCGACTTAAAGATTCTTCACAAATACCAACATACTCATGAGTAAATTTGCACGTAAAATTAAAGCTTCAGCTCGGAGATGCTAAAGCTCTATCTTCAATATAGGACCGCATAAAGGAAGTCTGGGAAAACTTTCAGCTGTAACGTATATCACTCACGAGTAAACAAGAACGCAAAATGGGCACCATACGGTAAAACATTTTAGTCTGTATCACGCAAAACACTAATGGCAAATAAAGTCATAAACAGATTGCAAAGGACGACAGAGATACCGAAACACGAATCCTAATCACCGTAGAGTTGTTCGCTTTCGACTGTAATTTTTCCCGGAAGTATCCTGCAAAATATATATTACAATAATATACAATTAGTTATTTTGAGTAGTTTTGAGTTTATTCTTCACTAGTAACCTGTCGCAGTCATACCAATTGCAACCGGCTTAATACAGCCCCTATAGAGGACGTGGCCAAACTGGTTGCTTTCGACAGTGGGCGATGTCTATGTTGGAAAAGAGGAAATCCTCTATTTCGGTAATATCTGCTGAAATGGAAAGATCCAGGGAGGCTGCCTACATCCAGACGGGAAAGCAATATCACAATATTGATAGAAAAAATATATCTGGCGCACGTGGATATCAAGGCTGTTGATGCAAGGTCTAAATTTCCCTCCGACATATTTTTTAGTAAGGAAGACGTCTGGACGTTCTTCCAGCCTCTATTTTTTTCCCCCGACATTTTCAAACAGAACGTTTTAACCTGTAAAACATTCTCATCGATTAATACACTTATAAGGGATTTCTCAAGAAGTGGAAATACAGAGTAGAATACAATATTACTACGCTAAGATGATGATGTAAATAGGCCAAGTATTCATGTTTAGTATTGGAAAACAATCTCCATAATTATTATATCTCCTGGTACATGCATGTATATGTATGTATGTATGTATGTATATATGTATGCAATATTTCCCAGCTTATGTATGCATACCTAAACTGGTTGCATGTAACAATGAACGTTTACGTGTAAACCTCATAAATATAAATTATTCGGAAATTATTTTTCTTACTATTATGTCAAGGGCGAACCCTATTCACATGGGAGAAGCCTTGAAATTCAAGCTTCCAAAGAATATTACGGTGATCATTTGAAAGAAATGCCGGAAGGTAATGGAAAATACAGAAAGAAGAGATCAGTTATCATGATAATTAAGTAGATTAACTTGAGAGTTCGGTATGATACCCAACAAAAATGACACTACAGTAAGGATGAAATAAAGATCATCGCCACCATCTCCTAAAATCTCTGGGTCTGGAACCAGGACGCAAATTACAGTCACTTTTCTTTATTCTGCATTGATTAAAACCTGCCGAGACAGTAAATAAGAAATACTAGAATATATATCTTGTAGGTTTATAAAAAAAAAACCGCGCAATTCAATATTTAGATAACTGTCATATATCCTTCAATGATACATTCACATACAAATATGAACGGACAAAGCCATAACACAAAGACATTATTAGAATAAAAAGTGTTCCAAGCGTTATGCATAGCAGCACGCGCATGTATACGTCAACAAAAAAATAACAAATCCCCACACATTATGACGATAGTTCTGGACGTCATCTGGCAACACACGAGCATTATATGCATATAATATATACAATTTTAACCTATAAGTGACCTTTCGGCGATTTCATCAAACCAATAAATTCAGGTCAATACAAATACTAACTGTATCAAAAGCAGTCATCCCCACCCACCCTTATACCCCTCCCATATCCCCACCCATAGGTGACCCACACCCCAGCACTCCGTCCCTCTCCCCCTCTTACATATATTACCCACAACCCCCTCTCCCCCCTCCAGTAAAATATATACGATTTTATCAACTCAAAAAAAGGTAAAATCATAGTTTTATTGGTATCCCCGCTTGGATGGTCAGTGCGTGTCCCTTTTCCAAATTTCGATAAACAACGAAAAATGACGGGGAAAAATTTATGCCAAATTGGCGCCGCAAAGGAATTTATTATTAATGAACATTCATAGTTAGCAGGTGAACCGAGCGGTTGGCGTCCAATGGTAAAAATAAAAAAAATAAAACATTTTGAATAATCAAAATGTAAATAATGAGAGTTCTCGAATTTCGTCCGAAGGTGTATAATTAATTTTCACCCACCATATACAAAAGCTAATGATTAATTATTCATTAGTTATTCATTTGGGCAATACAATCATGCATGATTGCATAACATCATTTATCAATTATACATCCTGGTGAGCTTTTTGTGCTGCGCATCGGCCTTGAACACAGTCGCTTCGCCTTCCCGCAAACATGACCCTTCTACCCCCCCCCTCCCACCCACACCCCCCACCCTGACCAGCTTCAGCCGCAAAAAGGTCTTTTGCAATTCTATTTTCCCCCCTGTAAAACAGGCCTGACTGCGGCTGCTTCCTACGAGCCTTGGAGGTGTCTGGGTCAAGCGGCAGAGAGTCATAATGAGGCCGCAGACCCGAGAGATTGAGCGTGGAAACTTATTTATGCAAATAATTCAGTCTGGACTTGAGGTGGCGTCATAATTAATGGCTAACCTTCTTTTTCGTAATATTGCAAAATGGATATCACCCACATTAACAAATTGAGCGTCGCACTAGAACGAACGAGAGTGATTTCAAATGCCTCTCAATATGTGTGTCCACACTACAGTATAATTATTCATAAACACAAGTCGAGAACTTATCGCACACACATCACAAACAGGTTTAAGATAAGTCAATGACTTACTGGTATTCCTAACTAGTTCTTCGAACGATTATCCAGGATTTGCCAAAGATTTATTCTGCGATTACGGGCGATGACTTGTTCTCAACCTGTCTGTGATATTAAATGATCAGTTGAATTAAAATAATATATAATTTAGGCCAAAGGCCAAGCACTGGGACCTATGAGGCCATTCAGCGCTGAAACAGAATTTGACAGTAAAAGGTTTGAAAGTTGTAACAGGAGAAAAACCTGTCAGTTACACTATGAATCAATTATTATCGGGAGAGGACGGAAAGTAAGATGGAACGAAGAGAATATGAAAGGAGGTACAGTAGGAACAAAAGGGGTTGGAGCTAGGGACCGAACGCACGTTGCAAATAACCTTGAGTAATGCCTACAGTGCACCGCATGAGGTTCACTGACAGCACTACCCTTCCCCGCCTTACCGACGTGTTTGTGACATGATCTGCTGAAGTATCGATGCATCTTAACATTGGCTGCAAAATTGAAGCAATTAGACTCGTTACGTAGAAATCCCACAAGCACGAACAAGCTAGATTTCCACATTGCCACCAAAATTAGGCTACTTGGTGACAGGTTTGGTGCAGAATGGTGCCAAGTGCCAGGCACCGTTTTCATATGGCGCTGCATTAGACCACAAGCTATTGAAACTAGGAATCCACTCCTGAATACCTTTACATAATGATCATAACATTAGGCGATGGCTCGCTTTTATATAGCCATTACTATACATAAGGTAGCCACTCCCTTGTACCTTGGCATAATGAATATATACAATGGTTAGCCACTCGCTATCACCTTTATGTAACAGTCACATTACAGAAGATAGCATTCCCTACATAACGATCATTTCACATAAGTAGCCACCATCTTGAAACTTTAAATAAATGACTGTATACAACAGATAACCATTTCCTGGTGTCTTTAAATAGTGACTAGATAATAAGATAGCCAAACCCTATTGCATATTATATATGATCATTTTACACTTGATACATCGTAGCCCCTGCTACCTTCCATCGTTTATGGAATCCCACTCCATAATACCTTCACATAAATTCTCATAAATCAAGTAGTCACTCCCTAACACATTTTAAAATTAATCATTATACACTCTGCAGCAAATACCCGATATCCTGAGTGTTCGATTCTCAATAATCAAGATCAGGACTGTCTACGTGACGTCATCTTGTAAATATCAAAATCAGAAGCTGATATTAATTTTTCAGAATTATCGCTTCTCTCCTTTAACGCCAAGGATTTTAATTCCCTTCATTGTTATGTCTCCTTCCACAGCCCTTACAGCGACTATCATTATTCTCATTATTAGCTTTAGCGCACGCTCACCGTCAAAAAACGAGGTAACATACGAGAGGATCGACACGGCGAGTCCCAACTGTATGGATAACAACATAAATAGATAAGGACCAGAGGTAAGAGAAGCTACACTTATCAAATTATGTTTATTCAATTGGAAAAACTCTCATATCGCAGAAGAAAATACCTCAAGGAAAATACTTCAGAGAAAATACAGCAACAAGATTTAAATTCATTAGTGTCTTGACCGAAAATAATCTGGTATACAAAAATAAAACTTTTTTTAAAGGCAGTTGTAATCAAATGATGGTACATTGTTCTTTTTCAAAGAATTTCATTCACATCACAGAACATGTATACAAGTCTGCTTTCTTGACACAGATGCATCCAGTTTAGCTACACTGGAAGCTGAAGAGTGAGTCAAGGCGAACCTCATAAATGTTAATCCGGGAACTTTTGGATTGATGTGAATGGGCCCGTGAATCAGAGACGGTTCAACGGCCAACTGCCCACCAGTCAACCTAACTATGAATAGGTAATTGCATCTACCGGGGTCAAGCTATATGGGCGTGGGGCTTGCAACCTCATCCCTAAAGATTTGGCGAGAACTTGGGAAGCTTTAAACCCTTCTTGCACCACCCCTTCCATAGAGTAAACGGTATACACTGAATATATATATATATATATAGATATATATATATATATATATATATTCGGTACCTATATATATATAGTATATAGATATTATATATATATATATATATATATATATATAATATATATAATATATATATGAATAATTATCACATCACCGTGATTCATACAAATCATTGAAGCTACAAATGTCCTTTAATATCTAATTCGCTCTACCTCGGGAATTGATATATTTTTATATATATACCGAAGGGGAATTTTTAGTTGATATAATTTCGTCCCCTCAGGGATTGAACCACTGTCCAGTGGACGGGAACGAAATCAGGACGGACAGTGACGTTGCCGAGTCGCCCAACAGAGAGGCTATAAGTTTATATCGATTCCGACCTTACAAATCACCGTCGAACTCGGTGTTTTCGTAATTAGAATAGATATGAAACCCCCTCTACCATGTTAGCCAATATATCAATATATATATATATATATATATATATATATATATATATATATATATATATATTATATATTAAATATCATGTATATATATGGTGTGTGCGCGAACTTTTCTAATACCTTATAAACCGACACAAGAGAGACAATAAACACAAAACTTTCATATACTATCAGCTCCGAGAAACCTGGAAAGAGAGAGAGAGAGAGAGAGAGAGAGAGAGAGAAACAAACAACCCGGATCACCGATTCAGTCCGGGATATCGTCTCGAATCAGCGCCATCGGCGTCGAAACACACAAAGAATACTAAACAACGTCTAAGAAACAAACAAAGGAAACTTTTGCTTTCAGTGAGTAACCTATTCGTGATTGTGCCTCCTTTCACAATCGAGACAATTTGCCACCCACCCCCCCCTCTCTCTCTCTCTCTCTCTCTCTCTCTCTCTCTCTCTCTCTCTCTCTCTCTTCCTCATGTTTGTTTATTGTAACTGCCTTCGAATGAATAATTCCTCACTCTCTCTCTCTCTCTCTCTCTTTTTCTCTCTCTCGTTCTTCATGTTAGTCTGCTTTCAAATTATTCCACTCTCCCTCTTTCTTCCTCATCTTTTTGTTTTGGAACTTTCTTCAAATAAATAATTCCTCTCTCTCTCTCTCTCTCTCTCTCTCTCTCTCTCTCTCTCTCTCTCTCTCTCCAGTTACACGGTAGTAACTAAATCTCTTTATCTCTCTTATATCACGGAAGTACTTAAACCTCTCTGTTTCTCTCTCTCTATCTCTCTGTCTCTACAAGTAACAAGTTGAAGTAGTATATTAGTTTTGCTCGTAAGCGCGGTCCCCCCGCGTTCGCCGTACCAAAGGCGTGCTTGTAATCACTTCAAGGAACAATTTGCGTAACCACTCTACCGTGGTTATTGCATATTGGGACCCCAGGCGTCTTCCCGGGCCGATTCTCTCTCTCTCTCTCTCTCTCTCTCTCTCTCTCTGCTCGTCTCTCTCTCTCTCTCTCTCTCTCTCTCGTTGTTCAGCCTTGTCTACTGCAATTGTTTGGTTATTCTCCTTATTATGACTTTCTCTTTATCTCTTTACTTTTGCCATCTTTATTGATTTTCCTCTTATTTTGTTTCTTCTCATTTATATTTTTTATTTGGATTTTTATGGATTATTATCTTTAGCACAGTTACATTGGTTGCCTGCTGCTAGAAAAAAATGCTGCAAACATACTTATTCATACATATATACGTACATTATAATATATATATATATATATATATATATATATATATATATATATATATATATATATATATGCCAACTTCCATAAGGAAAAACAAACCAATGTATGATCCTGAACCGCTTTCGTCTGTTAGGCAATTTTTATCACAATAAAAAAAAATTGCAAAAGAAGCTATATTATGCCCAACAAGACACCAAATTTGTCACTGAAAACGACGGAGAGAAGAAGCGTAAAATAACCACGAAGGAAAGACGAATAGAGGAAAAAAAAAAAAAAAACTATGAATAAGGAAAATGAAAGCGTTAATAAAAAAACTAATATCTGTTGGAAAAAAACTACAAAAGATGCTTGAAAACTAATAGAAAGGCACCGGAAAAAAACTGAATTTAGAAAAATTGAAAAAACCTAACGCGGTGACAAAAAGATGCGTGAAAAACTATGGCAAAAAAAGTAAATGAACCAACAAGAACACGAAAAAAAAGGGGAAGAGAAGAATGAACGAAAGAGGCGTGAAAGACAAATAAAAAAAGCGCCGAAAAAGAACAGAATAAAAAGATAACAGAAAAATAACAGAAGAAAAAAAAAAAAGGCGTTGTGATCATAATCCCCTGTAAACGATGGCCCCGCCTCATATCTGTTATCATAAAAGTACAGCGCCATTTTTCCCCGACATTCATTTAGGAAACTCGGAAAATATGTCCCGGATATGCAATAAAAACGCAATGGCACAACCCATTTAAGCCCGCAATGACGATCAATAACCATCAGTTACTCCCGCAACTGTGCTAAATTTTCAAACTGTTATCGGCCGTCCGTATGCGTATGTCTGTCTGTCTATCTGTCTGTCTGTCTGTCCGTGCGCGTATTTTGATGGCTTGAGAAAGAGCGCGTTAGTGTGTGTGGGTTCGAAGTAAGCGAGGGCATGTGTATACGAATACGTATACGTGGTGATTGTGTATGGGTGTGGATGGATAAAAGTTATGTACAGATGTGGGTTGGGCGAGTGGATATCGATGTGTATTTGTATGGATGAGAAGCGTGTGCGTATGTATGTGTGTGTGTGTGTGTGTATATACTCGACTGACGCACCCGTCATTATATTTGCAAACGCAGTAATGTCACTGATGTCGGAGCCAATTTTCTACCTTTTTAAATTCATTCTCTTTTTTTTTTCTATTAGCACTGGATGGAATATTTACGCATTTTCGTTTATATTTGTTTTTTATGGAGGCTGATGAAATACATAATGGAATTTTTTCATGGTTTGTTTGTTTAGAAGGAAGGGTGAGGAATTTAATGTTTGTTTAAAAAACGTTTATTCATTGCACTTGATTTTTGGTCGAACATATTTCAATAATTTTGTGACAAAACTTTAATCAACGCAAATAATTTGGACATAATATAATAAAATTAACGGAAAAAAAACACATAAGACAAATTTCTACTATTGGGGCTTATATCGTGTAACCAAATTTACCCACATTTTAAAATATTCAAGGAACCAGACGTGTAAGGTACAATATAAACATCTTATTCAGTGTCGGAATTCTTACCAGAGACAAAATGATGCTACATTCAAGTTTCATTAAATTCGTTAATCTAACAATAATTAGCATTAATTACCGACTGAGGCGTATGAGCGTCACATACAAATAAAAACATGTACGCACAAAACACACACAAAATTTATATATATATATATAATATATATATATATATATAATATAGATAGATATATGTGTGTGTTGTGGTGTTGTGTGTGTGTATACATACCTACATACATACATTAGCATATATTTATATTATATATATAATAAGATATACTATATATATGTGTTATATTATGTATGTTTATGTATGGCATACAATGAATGTATGTAGATATATATATATATATGATATATATGTATGTATGCATGTATGTATATACACACACACACACGCCACACACATATATATATTATATTATATATATATATATATATATATATATATATATATATATATATCAGCTGAAGGCACAAATCACGTGCATATTCTTATGATTTTTATTAACATTAAGGAATTTATATATACTATATATACATATACATATATATGTGTGTGTGTGTGTGTTAACAAATATACCTTATCTTCTAATTTAAAAAAATGCTTCCAGATAGTAAATAAAACTGTTT
>NC_087215.1:56688007-56718007 GCF_015104395.2 Macrobrachium nipponense | reverse complement strand
AGAATGGGATTCTCACGTGGTAATGGTTTCATTAGAGATATATTTCATCCTTTACAATATAGATAGCATGGGAAACGTATTATCTCTGCCTGTTTTTCTAAACGGCGCGTATATGCACACACACGACACTGCGTCCATGCGCGCGCGCGCGTTCATTTATGAAAAGAGAATCGTATAAAAAGATACAAATAGAGGTATAATGGCCGCTGTAATTCATCCAATATTACATGGGCCTTCGGTTCTGAATTGTGCTTGTGGTTGGATGGGGGAGAGTAGTAGGAGGATGGGAGGGAGAAGGAGGGAGAAGGAGGAGGAGGAGGGTAGAGAAATAGGTGTAGGTTGGGGGAGGGGAACACAAGAGGAAGGGGTTGGTATTACGTTGAGTAGGATGTGGGTGGTAGGGGGTCATGGGGTTAGGGTATTGAAGGATTAAGGGGAAGGGGAGGATAAGAGACGTACCCTAAGAGAGAAAGGGAGGGGTGGGATCAGGGTGCGCTAGGGGAAGGGGGAGTAGGAGTGTAGAAGGAATGTCGTAGGATAGGGGGTTATCAAGGGAATGAGGTAATGGGGGAAGGGTGAAGGGCTGGCAAGGGACGGAGGGAGAGAGTGGGGGTAGGGAGGGAGGGGGAAGAACAAAGTTGCGGGATAGGTGGGAGTGATCACATGACATACTGAGCAAAAATGACAACAAATGGGCCAAATAAACGTCACGCACCAGCGCAATAAAGCATCTCCCACTTGCATGAACGAATCTATGATTTAGTGCCGGACCTCATAATCTGGCAGTGTGGGGGGGGGGCGGGGGGGGGGGGGGGGTGGGGGGGGGGGGGCCCGCCTGCGCGTGCAATTTTTATGTATGTATGCGCGCGTAAATACACACACCCACACATATACACGAGCCTTTTTTACGAGGTTAAATAGTCGAAATATCCGACTGAATGCAAGCATCGGGTGGATCCAAAACTAGCCATAATTCTGCAAAGGCCGTTTATCCGATGCGAAAATTTAGGAATGGTGTTTATCCGAGAGAGAGAGAGAGAGAGAGAGAGAGAGTTTGGTCACTGCTAAGCCTGCTTACCTAAAGTAGCCAGTCCAGTTGTTCGCCCCAAGTAATTTTATTATTATCGTTTATCCATTCCTCTTCTTCCTTCTAACACTTCCAAAACATACAAACTTTTCCCAGACCTTCCATCCTCAGTTCATAGCGCATGGCTGAACTATCGCGAACAATGATCATTCCCTTCAAGAACGCTAACCCTTTTCACCATATCTCACCAAATCCTATTTCTCTCATTCACTCATTGCTCACAAGACAGCCATAGTAGGTATTCGTTTCATCTAAACAGTTTTAACGTTAATGATCTTCAGCTGGCATTCACGTCCACTTTATTCATACAGGAGAGTTGGACCAACAAGCCATTCATACATTCCAAATTTGACTGCCACAGGCTACACTTCGAGTCTTTCGACAACCTTTTGCACATATCCTACTACTTTCCTAGCTTTTCTTATTCTGCTGTTCATCTTCGCTCTTCCCCATCATCCATTGTACCTAAACCCGAATTCATTCCTCTATCCTCTGTTTCCAATTACACTCACGACCTTACTCTCGCTCACATCTACTGTCGACTGACTCGCAAACACTTTCACTGACGTTTTGCTGTTTCTCTTCGCTTTCCTTCTGTCACCTGCTTTGACTTTCTCGAGTTGAAAATCTTACCACACACCTTTGGGGTACAGTCAATTATGATGATGACCATACAATGCTTCCGAGGTTCACTTGCTCACTAACCTTTCTGTTTTTACTTCACCGTATAACAAATTCTAATCGGCTGAAGGATGAAGTCTTCTTTTCCCAAGCATCCACTTACCTACTACTTTCCATGATTTTTCTTTCAAATTAACTTTTCTTAATTACAGTTATAGCCACATTTTCATTCCAGCCTTTATCACTTCAACTCGACCTATTTCATCTACTTCAACCAAATATTGGTCAAATATACCTCCAACTTGCTCTTCCACCTACAATGTACCAGTGCAACAAGGCGTGATCCGACCTCCAGCTTTCTTGGGACGCGTGCAAGATTTTCCCCTCACGAAACATTACGTTCCTAACTTTTAAAGTATATTAAAATGTGCTAAAGTCTACGGTCAAATAAAGCCTTGTTTTGACAACAACAATTAAGGTACATAGTATATTGTAATAGAAATTATTTTTCTACATTTTCATTCTGATAAATACATCATAAATACCAAATCCTAAAGTGCCTGTATCTTTAAATCTAGACGAAAAACCTTTTTCAGACCTTTTGAGGGTCTTCCATAAACCATTCCTACCTCCCCAACAAAAACAACAAAGTAGTTTGTCGACTTACTCCCCGAGTAAGCTAATACATGATCTATAAGCTTCTCCTTATCCATTTTTTGTTACAAGGTATATACCTGTAAATAACGTTTAGGAAAATTGCGCTCCACACAGTCAAGCAAATATCTAAACGCACCTCCACAACTCTTTGTCTCCTCTCACTGACTCCTGAAAGTCTGTGCCTGCAAACGAACCAAGCAGGCCACAGATTCAGCACACAGATTCTGTTTATTCTCTTTCATCTGTCTCTATTCCTGCTAATCTATATACAAATGCACACGCACACATATATATACGTACTGCAATTTTATATATATATATAGTATATATATATATATATATATATATATAATATATATATATATATATATATATATATATATATATATATTTACATATTATATATATATATATATATATATATAATATACTCTATAATATATATATATATATATATATATATATATATATTAATATATAATTATATATATATATATATATTATGTATATATTAAAATAATTATATGAATGTAACAGATAAGTTCTCATTTATCAAGGATTCTAACCAGATCTTTGAAAAGCAACTCTACAAGAATGCAAACTCACAGTATCTAGAAGAACTTTTCACTTTGAAAAAGAACATTTCGCCAAATAACTTTAACGCTTGAAATGGAAAATTGTCATAATATGCCAGTAGGTAATTTCTAGTAAATGAATCAATGAAACAAAATTCACATAAACAATCTTTGTATATACACTTCTCCATTATGGTACAAAAACGAGTTGAAAGACTAACGACAAATTATTTGAAACCAACATTGCATTGCAAAGTAACCATCAGTGAATGAAATTCGGCAACTCCCGCAAACTCCCGCCAAAAAAAAAAAAAAAAAAAAAAAAAAAAAAAAAAGAGAACCAGACATGAATCACAGCCAGCCATTTCCAATCTAATTGTCGCTTTGGAATGAGCAACGACAATTTCTGATAACGAACTTGCAAAAGGGAAGCAACACTGTAATGTCTGGTTTTGTCCACAGAACAATTACATTTTTGAGGTGTCTTCCCTGTCGAAACAGTTTTTCAATGACAGATATATATATAAGTTTTTTTTTTTAAAGAAATGGGAGTAATTATGAATGCATTATAGTCTTATCATTCTCTAAGTGAGATCTACCAAGGAGTGTTCGTGTATCACTGTTTTATTGAGAATATCAAGGGAATTATTTTGATATTAAACAAGAAAGAGCAAAAGGTATCAAGCTTCTTAGACAAGCAGTTAGCTACATCACTAATTACTGCTGAATTCTCTGGTGTCTGAATCCCCACTGTGTTTACGAGACTTGCTATGTCGTGTTATCACGTCCATTTCATCATTTGCTTTTACATTTTTATTGCCATTTCATCATGCTATAAAACATTTAAATGCTAGTAATGACGTTAACTATTCTTAAACATTCAAACATGAATGTTTATCACGATCATAATCGGAATTATTGTGATTATTCCTTAAACTGAAATATTTTGTTTTCAGTGACGGTACATAACCGCAGCTTTCAATAAAGCCAATCGCGATTGGGGGCAGTTACCTCATGCTACTGTAATCAGCCAATCAGAAATAAAATACAATATCTATTGATATCGGCTGCAGTATTTACCGTCAGTTAGAAAAAAAGTTGATAGATTAAAATTAAATGCTTGGTTTTCTCTAGCTGTAAGTTCATATTTTGCATGCATATTAATTTCTTAATACTTAAATTACCCATTTTCTCATCTTTCTTGCGTGCTTAGAGAAAGGACCTTCGTGTTTTATCGCATTTCAAACATGAATGTTTATCACGATCATAATCGCAATTATTGTGATTATTCCTTAATAAGAAATATTTTGTTTTCAGTAACGGTACATAACCGCAGCTTTCAATAAAGCCCTTTCTATAAAATCTAGTTTAGACATTTCACAGTTTTTCATGCAAACTTTATCGGTCATCTAGAAACATATACCTAAGCTTTAATATACCATAACCTAAGGGAATGCATTTAAAAACGTACATATCCCTACTCATGCACGGACATTCCGTAAGTGTAACTTATCCCAATTTACGTAAAAAACAAAAGAAAATCACTAACAGCCATACCCACCACACACACACATACACAGAAAGTGGTCTCTTGCGGAATCTATAACATCAAAAACGAATTTACAAACAAACACACACACTCATAGAGTATGCAAGTCTCCCCTATCGTACCCTATGTGAAAACCATTCACACACACACACACACATACACGTACGCACAGTACGAAATTGAATACCAGAGTAATCTGGTCCATATAAAAGTTTTCAAATTGGTTACGCGTTGTTGTGTATGAGGGAACTGAATGCAGTGGAGGAAAGAGGCGATAGATGGATGGATGGATGAGTGGGTGGATGGAATAGGTGGGTTATACGTGGATACGTAGCGGGGAAAAGGCTTGGGGGAAGGATTTGGGAGAGGGGGGATGAGGATGAAGTGGAAGGTGGTATTAGACTATCAACTTGACTCATGCTATACGTCGCTATAGTCTATTATTTGCCCAAAACTGAACAGTTGACGTCTGACCATTCTTTCCCACACCACCTTCACTTTCCCTCACACAGCTATCCAATTTCCCACATCCAGTGTTCCTTGCGTCCCCCCCCCACCCCCCCCCCCCACACACCCCACACACACATCATTAACGCCTATCAACCATGGCCACCCCATCTCTGCTATGACCCTTGAGGAAAAAATGGAACATTTCGATTATCAAAGAATGTTAAGTATTTCAATCATTTCTTTCTGTCTGTGTCTGTCACCAGTAACAATAATTATTTGAGCTTAAATTATAATTAAACCTCAGTGTGGATACAGAGAGAGACATATTTTTCATTGAATGCTGCTTTGCTTCCTATCAAAGTAGGCAGGCTATTACAGCAATGAATAGTACCATTCTTAACCTCAGACGATGCATAAGTTTATTTATGAAATTTTTTTACGTCGATATTTACTAGGAAGTCTTCGGTTTACACCCTAGGCTATAGAGTTTCTGTCTTTATGGAAAAAAAACGTTTTGAATCTTTTCAACCAGCTAACTTCGAGACGAATGAAAACAGTAAAAAAAACATTAGTTGATATATATATATATAATATATGATATAATATATATATATATATATATAATATATATATCTATGAGAATGGTAAAAATGTTTTTGTTACAACAGAAATTCCATCTAATTAAAGGAGCCCATAAAACAAAAACGCCAAAATATAGAAAGAAAGTACTGTATCTCAGAGACTGCCGTCTCTCTCTTCAGACAGCAGCCTATAAAATATAGTACTTTCTTTCTATATTTTGGCGTTTTTATGGGCAACTTTTATTATTTTATTATATATAACATATATATATATATATATATATATTATTATATATTTATATATACCCCTAATATACATATATATGTATAAAGAACCGATAACTAATTATCGAAACACTGAGGCAAACAAATAAGGAAAAGTGATAAACGAAAATATATATATAAAAAAAGGCGAAATAAAAACAAAAAACGGGTAAAACTGGCGAAAATTTCGGAAAGGGAAAAGGGGAGAGAGAGAGAGAGAGAGAGAGAGAGAGAGAGAGAGAGAGAGAGAGGAGGTCCCAAAATACTCCTCCATCATACAGACCCCCAACTCCCCCCCCCCCTTTTTTTTTTTACCACCAGAAAACCGAGTCGCCCGCAGATATAATGCTATATACGACCCCACTTCATTTGCATACCTTTGTCAGGAGAAAAGTTTGTGTATATAAATGCGTGAGTATGTACTGTGTAATAGGCGAATGCAAGTGTGCGTGTGTGTGTGTGTGCGTATAATTGTACGGAACAGTATCTGAAAAATCGTACTTGCATATCGATAATGTATAGGGCTTTTATTATTTACTCACGTCCAAATGAATACTAGATATACATACTCCTTATTCGACGAAGTGCTACTATGGTAGATTCACATCAACCGTGCATCTGATGTCTAGGCCAGTCCCTTACGACGCTCCTGATCGGTTGTTGATAAGCCAATCACAGGGCTGGAAACTCTCAGTCTCTCTCGAGAGTTCACTTAGGCAGGATATATGCTCCACCTCTCCTGAAGGATACACTTTTGAAAGACGTATACCTCAGGAGAGGTGGAAGATACATCCTACCTATGTGAACTCTCTCGACAGACAGAGAGTTTCCAGCCCTGTGATTGGCTTATCAACAGCCAATCAGGAGCGTCGTGAGGGACTAGCCTAGGCATCAGATGCACGGTTGATGTGATCCTACTATAGTATACATACTTACATTCTAGTGTACATACTTGTTTATTCGTACAATCCAAATGACTCGCTGGAAAGTAGCGCCAAATAAATTAAAACATCTACTATGAGATTCAGGGCCTCCTGTAACACGGTTTTTTTTCGCAATAACTTTTTATATATGCATTTCATAAATATAACGCTATTCAGAATACATATTATATCAACACATAAATTTTGAGTGTATTCTGCACAATACGTAGGTTGCATAATTTTGGTACTTATAATGTAAAAGTGACCTTTTTTGAAGACGGGCCAACTTACTCAGAGAAAAGGTTTCGAACGCACCTCGTTACGTAACTTATGACATCATTTCTTCCCTCTTTCTCGAAGGATGATTGGCTGTACGTAACGAAGGCTAAACCTATGGCAACAATGACCATACAAAATTTAAATACAAGCACAGCAGTACACCTTTCTGAACTCTGGAAACCTCCCCACTGATAATTGTCATAATGAACAAACCAACAAAATATGTTAATAAATACAAAAACACTTCGATTATTAGTCTAAACTCACAAAATACGTTTCCAAAGAATTACAGTCTACTTTATAGGTCACAATCAGATTGACAAGATGTAGGGAATAGTTGGTAATTACCAAAATCATAGTAGACAAAGATGAATCTTTGATAACTGCTATATAAGTCCAATGTCAACGCAATTTTTTATTTAGTTGGCAATCTACCTATTTACTGAAAAAAAAAATAGCCGGTACCGTTATTGGCTTTAAACCTTCACCAATAATTATCGTCAGAATGGTGACTTCATGAGGCTCCACCCACGTTTCCGCCATCGTTATAATTCCGGATAACACTGAGGGCGAACCATGGGCATTGTTGGATTAGAAAATTAACTTCTGGCTATAAAAAACTAATTTCTCGAGTAGTTGTAAGAAGTGCTAAATGATCCTCAAGGAACCCAGCAGTTGGGTTTAAACGTTTAATTCATGTATAATACTGCTATACTGTTGCGGCACTACTGCTACAGTAGTATTACTACGCTAGCACTGATACCCCACCCACATCTTATGTATCGTTCCGCCATTCATAAGTCTTTGGGTTTCAGAGCCGATGGCATTTCTGTCTGGTGGATGGGCTGGGGCAACATTTAGTCAGAAGGTGTTTGTTTACCTTGCTTACGTAATGAATGTTTTTCGACTCTTGGCTCGTAATCATTGGCCATGGCGCGGCTAGTTTCTAGTTCATTTTTACTCTATAAAAATCAAAACTATCGGGTTTAGGTTATTTGACAATGCTGACAAAATTTGTGTGTGGTTGGTAAAATATACCTATGTCAACTTTTCAGCTACATCCGATGCTTTGACAAGGAGCAAAGTCCAAAAACCGTGTTACAGAGACCCTGAATCTCATAGTAAAACAGTGCAACTGATTAAGGATAATTAGTTTCATATTCCAAAACCAATAAATTGTAAATGTAATATGTATCTTTATATGAATTCCTTACTCACGGACAAGAGAGAGAGAGAGAGAGAGAGAGAGAGAGAGAGAGAGAGAGAGAGAGAGAGAGAATCGCTGATTATCCTGTAAGAGGATATCAAAACCTCCATTATTATTATTATTATTATCTTATTATTATTATTATTATTATAATTATTATTATTATCAAATAATACCCAATAACTAGAGAATAGAAAATAAGGATTATGAAAAATGTTTGGACGAAGATGAAAAAAATAAAAAAAAAAATTATCTAGGTCATCGTTTAGCACAAAACTGATTCGAACACCACCTATGATTCTCGTATATATATAATATATATATATATATATATATAATATATATATATATATATATATATATATATAGTTATACAAGAATACACACACACACACACACACATATATAGTATATATATGAAGCACTAACATTTTTTGTTTAATATCACTGTAAAAGAACATGAATACAAGACATGACTGAAACCAAATAAATAATACAATCACACTCACTAACCAATAGCTGTATGACTTATGAAGACGAAATAGATTTAAATCTGAAGCTTGCTATGAATACACGATGAAGTTATCATAAATATAAATACAATAATTTTATTCAGTTCTCTCTCTCTTTCTCTCCTTTGACCATAACGTAAAACCGAGACTTTCGACAGCCTAATAACGTGGAATAATGAAAGAAGTACTGATGACGGGACGCGACAAAAAGGAAGTGGGACGGAATAGCGAGAGGGGACGAATAAACAAAACAAGAACGAAACGAACGCGGCTAAAACCACGGCGCCAGCACATCGCCTCTAGCTTTTAATAAAGTCAGCAACCGTCCAAACAAAACAATATTAATCACTGCGGCTGGGGGTCTAATATTAACTTTTGACTGTTTTAATATCCTTCCTTTAGCGGCCTGAGGCTCTCTCTCTCTCTCTCTCTCTCTCTCTCTCTCTCTCTCTCTCTCTTTACGACAGAAATACATCCTGGTTCGTCGACAGTCTACTTTTCCACGTCGAAAAATGCAAATAGTAATAACACATTTCAGTTGGTGGAAATATCAGGGCGCGTGTATGTTAGGCAGTGAGCGTACGACGATCAAAGGAGAGACGGGAAACGTGGTAAGAAGGAAAAACAAACAGAGATTCGTTTGTGCAAAGCAAGATGGACTATGGATCCTGCAGTCATGGTTGTATGTATGTGTGTATGTATGTATGTACGCGTGTGCATGTAGAGACTAATAAAATATATGTAACATGTAAAAAAAACTGCACAAAGATGAGGTAAGCAGACACGTGAAGAGAAAACTATAACAAACTTGATAATAAAGAGAAAAAAAATAATTATAGTAGAAAGGAAGAGCATTTTGAATGCTGGCACTGTGAGCAGAATCCGGAAATAAAAGGAATGTTAAGTGATATCTGTGATACAGAAATTTGTCCATGCTTCTCATACTGTGTAAATTTAAGTGCAATAAACAAAATTAAAATACGCTGCATATCAGGATTTTTGTAAAACTTCGGATTTATCACAACTTCTTTGACTCTGTAGAATAATGTAATAACTCAACCGATTTTTCAAACCACATTTGGCTCGACAGGATATCATTTTCATTAGCTACGATCATAAATTGGTTACCATTTCTGTCAAAACATTGAAAGTGTAAAATAGAAAATATAAAATATTAAAATTTTTTTTTTCAAAACACTTTTTATTCAAATGCTGTAAAAAGTGTAAAATACATATTTTGAGACACCACGATTTTCTTACGATTAATCAAGTCTACAAAAATAAAAGCGTGGGCGCCAAACATGGACGAAAATGCTACAAGAAATGAAATATTTTGTATATTTCCTTCCATGCTTGGCGTCCAGGCTTTTATCTTTGTAGACATGATAAATTGTAAGAAAATCTTGCTGTCTCAAAAAAATATATATACATATTTTTCACTTCTTACAGCATTTGAATAAGATTGTTATAAAAACATCTCTTTAATGTTTCATATTTTCTATTTTATACTTATTAGTTTTGACAGAAACCGTAACCAATTTATGCTCGTAGCTAGTGAAACCGATATCCTGTCGAGCAAAAGAAGGTTTGAAAAATCCGTCGAGTTATTACATTATTATGCCGAGTCAAAGAAGTTGCGATAAATCCGAAGAGTTTTACACAAATCCTGAAATGCAGGGAGAGGTCACTGTAGGGTCATTGGAGATCACTACTGACCTACTGATCATGTAAGATTGTATTGTCACTAGGATTGAATAACCATGCAAAATTTCAAATCCATCTGACGAAGGGAACAAGTCGAAAATTGAGTTACAAGATTTGACCAAGACTAACAGACAAACAGACAAAAAAGCAAGCCAAATAAAAGTGTATACAAAAGAGTACCTTTTAATTGTCTAGTGAATAGATGTAAGGTGACAACATAGCAAACTCATTAGCTCAAGCCAACATGGAAAGACGACCAAGATGGTCTGGGGTCGTGGAGGAAAAAAACAATAAGACGCTGGATGTACGACGTAACGATGTTACAGAAGGGAAGAACATGCACATTCGAAAAGAAAATATTGAAAAGAGATAGGGTGCGAGGAAGAGGAAAATTTGAAAGTGCTCAAAGCAGCAATAATAGGATTTTGCAAAAATCTGCATCAATCTAGTTTATATACACATAATATACACACACACACACACACACAAATATATATATATATAATATATATATATATATATACATATATATTATATATATACATACTGGCAAGGAGTAAATAGCTTGGAACACGCAAGTTTTCACTATACACTCGCTTTGAAGAATTGGTTTGCACTATTCTCTCTTCCTTGATTATTTTGTCTGTCTAAAATAATCCATATGCTACCAGTGTTAACTTTGCTAACATGCTTCCCCCCACGCCCCCGTCACTCTCTCTCTCTCTCTCTTAGAAGGAACCATATTCTGGTGGCGTTATATCTGCATTCCAAGCCTCTCCCTTTCTCTCTCTCTCTCTTTAAAAGGAAAACCTTATTATGGCAGTTAACTTAAAAGTCTTATCTCATGTCTTTATCTCGCCATCTCTTTGCAATCATTAATTTAAATCCCAAGCTGCTGCTGTCCTTAGGCTTCCCCCTTACACCCCGCCTACCTCCTTCTCTCTCTCTCTCTCTCTCTCTCTCTCTCTCTCTCACGTATAATTTCGAGGCCCTAAGTCTAACCGGACCCGGTACAGAGTCTCTCTCTCTCTCTCTCTCTCTCTCTCTCGTATAATTTCGAGGCCTGCGTCTAATCCGGACCCAGGTACAAGCATGTCTCTCTCTTTCTCGCTCCTCTCTCCCGCAATCAAAAAAAAAACGTCTCTCTCTCTCTCTTCTCACTTCACACACGTATTTAATTTCGAGGCCCTGCGTCTATCCGGACCTGGTACAGCGTAACAGCAGGAAACAGCATCTCACACGCCCGCAACTGTGCAGCAATGTGGCAAGTAATCGCATCACGAGGTTCCTAAATAGAAAATCATTTTCCGAGACAGAAATGAAAGAGGATTTTCATTTTCGAGGGATAGGGAGAGACAGAGACAGAGAGAGAGAGAAGGGGGCAGGGGTGGGGGGGGTTATGAGGGGGTGGAAGGTAATGGGGGAGGGAGGGCGTGTTCATTCCGACCACAGTTTGTTCACAGGATTCTGAAGCAATTGTTGTATTTTCCCCAGACTTGAATTTTGGGAACAGTTTACAACCCATGCATTTTATTATTTATTTTTTTTTTTTACCAGTTTGTGTCGTTTCGGTTTTCACAATACCATCGATCTGCATAATGTTTTGGTGTTTAATTTGTCGTTTCTATTAAGTCTGTATTCTTGTAGTATGATTTTTTCATCAATATCTTAATTTATTTTAAATGTATTTTCTATTTTTACTTTTGATATCTGATTTTTTTCTTCAACGTTTTCATTTATTTTCTCAACTTAATTTAATCCGAACAGTTGGGTGACTTTTGCCGTATCTCTAAATACATTGAAATGATAACTAACGCTGATTCTTTGCAGCTTTTTAAATGTGCACTACACAAAATCTTGTAATCTCGAGTGAATACAATGCCATTTGCAGTATATTTTCCTTGTCTAAATGGTTTTAGAAGGAATATAGTCATTCAACTAATCACAGAAACAGGCCAAACTTATATTACAATTTGTATTATAGAGAATATGTACGAGCATATGCATGCTTGTAAACAAACAAACACACAACAACACACACACACACACACACATACACATATATATATATAATATATATATATATATATAATATATACATATATATATATATATACTATATATATATATATATATATATATATATATATATATATATAATATATATATATATATATATAGCTCAAGAGAATACGTAGCGCCAAAGTATCGAACTCGAAAAGAGACGATGAAAACAAAATTCGAGGTCGGTTCCGTCTTCCTCCAAGAGATAATAATCTCTGCCGCACTTTATTTTTAACTCGCCTTCTAAAAATACTCGATTTGGGGAAAATCGACAAAACGCGATGATTTTTCCGTAATTTAGAACCTAAAAAAGAGAGAGAGAAAAAAAAAAGAGCGAAAAAAAACTCTGCGAGACGGCAACATCCTTTCCCGTATAATTTTATGCCCCGATTGAGTTGAATTCGGGAGGAGTGATTAGAATAAATGAGATGTTTTATAGGATTTGGGAAGCTTTTCATATTGGTTCGTTCTGCCCCCCTCCCACCACTCCTTCCACGCGTGGGCACATTCAGGAGCAACTAATTATGGGGACATTTTAAACTACGAAAATATCAGGACGATTGATAAAGACTATTTTTAAAAGTCGACTTTTTGTTAGATGTTGATATGCGATGCTGGGGGTTCTCTCTCTCTCTCTCTCTCTCTCTCTCTCTCTCTCTCTCTCTCTCTCTCGACAACTCATGGAACTAATGATTTAGACGACAATTATTTCTCTTTCTTAATTTTTTTTTTTTGCAAGTGCAAAAATCTCTTGTTTTAACAGTTCCTTGAATTAATGATGATGATCCTCTCTGTCTGTCTGTCTGTCTGTCTGTGTCTCTCTGTCTTTCAGCCCCATTTTTTGTAATTGCCCAGACAAATGATGATGATGATGATAATGATGAGCTATCTCTTCATAGCTGTGCGCTGATATATCTCTCATTTATAAATTCCTGGATCAGGATGATTATATCCATTCTCATTCGTATATGATGAAGATGATGATGACGTCTTTTGCAGGATGCAGCCGCTCCTGCAAAAGCAGGAGGTTATTATAAAAGTTGTTGCATAGATAAACGTGAGGAGAAATGTAAAAAAAAAATAAAAAATAAAAAAAAAGGGGGTGGGGGGTGGCGCCTGATGCAATCTGACATCTTGGTGGAAGCCAAATTAGAGCCAAGAGATGCGAAGCTAACAGCTTCTTCGTGAGATGAAGAGAGAGAGAGAGAGAGAGAGAGAGAGAGAGAGAGAGAGAGAGAGAGAGAGAGAGAGAGAGAGTGTCCTGAGATGCCATTCCAGTTGCCATATTACGACGTGTCTTATTTTTCTTTTTAGTGAAGTAGGCCAAGATATCTTTAATATTTCCAGAGCTTTCCGAGGCGATGAATATTAAAATCAAGCTATTCTTACACGTGGTTAATTCATTGCAATTTGTTTTTATATAAAAAGTACAATTCTGTAATGCATAGGCCTGCATTCGTACCCTATTACGATTACTAAAGCGACGAAACCAGTCAAAATCCGTAAATTTGTACGAAACTTTATTGATATTCCTCGATTAATCAACTGAAGAAAAGAACGAAATGATCAGCTATGTAAAAACACAAACCAATAACAACAAAAACAATAAATCATCTTCATTTATCCATTTAATCACTATGCTTTGCTTTTTCCTATGCAAAAGCTTGCTTTGTAATTGGAAGTCTTTCAGAATTTAGTTCTGTGAATGTCTGTGTTTTTACAACAACAGCAACACCAACAACAACAATAACAACAACAACTACTACTACAACTACTACTACTACTACTAATAATAATAATACAAACACGATACAGCGGCCGTCAAAGTACTCATTCAATTCTTACCCTTCAAAGCGAACCGCACCCAAATATATATGCAAACCATTCACACACACACACGCACAAAGACACAAACAGGCACCCACTCTCACACGCAAATGATCAGTGAACACGCACACATGGGGTTTACAAACAAAGATCATTCCCCGCAGCATTTTAATCAAACGAGTGTTTTCCCCACAGTCTTTGCCTGTTTGGTGCCCCTGCGACTCTCTCTCTCTCTCTCTCTCTCTCTCTCTCTCTCTCTCTCTCATTCCAACTTATTGCTAAAGGGCCGTTCTTTTCGGCCTCCTGAGCTTCTTGCTCTCACCCTTGATCACGGAGAGGTCTCCCAAGTCTGAAGGCAGAGCTAAATGGGATCTTTCATTTGTAATTATCCCAGTTTGTCCAAAAATCTCCGTGCGGTTTGTCAAAGGGATTTCTCCCCTTCGGGGCAAATGACTACTCCGTCTTTTTCATGAAATGTTTTATTTAATTTTTTCCTTTTTTTTCGTATTTTTAATCTAATTTCTGTACCATGCAAGAACAGAATGACGTTATCACAAAACCAATGTTCCTCGTTGGACGAGTCGGTTACGTGCTCGCCTATCGATTCGGTAATTCGCGGGTTCGATTACCAGCTCTGCCAACGTGGAATTTCTGGCGATTTGAAATTCATTTCTTGATATAATGTGGTTCGGATCCCACAATAAGCTGTAGGTCCCGTTGCTAGATAACCAATCGGTTCCTAGCCACGTAAAACTCTCTAATCCTTCGGGCCAGCCCTAGGAGAGTTGTTAATTAGCTCAGTAGTCAGGTTAAACTAAGATAGACTTAACTTTTATCACAAAACCATGATGAAAGAAAAGGTTTGAACGGGTAGCTAAGTCGACGCCCCTACGTCGTAAAAAGTGCAAGACTTGGATGATATTTTCAGCAAATCATAGCGGCACACTGCAAGCACCAACGGGATCTAATAAGGTCAAAGAGCTTTTTGATCGAGTAATCGAATGTGTCGCATGGGTTACCACTACTTATTCCAATTTAGGTCAAGATTTATTATTTATTTTTTATGTCAAGGTTATCTTTAGTGAAGAGATTGACCTGCCACTGTAAGGGAGAGAGGTTATAGGAGCTAGGAAAAACAGGAGCAGGAAGAGAATTCCAAAGCTTGTGAATATAAGAAAAGACAGTTACCGAGCATCGTAATAATAAAGTTCATTTATATACATCGCTACAAATGTCCTTTAATATCTAATTCGCTCTACCTCGGAATTAATATATTTTCATATATGTTAACGGAAGGGGAATTTTTTAGTCGATTAGATATTCGTCGGCTCACGGGCGCGAACCATCGAACCAACAAATTCAGGACGCACAATGAAAGATTCTAGACTACACTGTGCGTCCTAAATTTGCTGGTTCGATGGTTCGCGCCCGTGAGCCGACGCATATCTTATCGACTAAAAAATTCCCCTTTGGTTAACATTCATGAAAATATATTCATTCCGAGGTAGAGCGAATTAGATATTAAAGGACATTTGTAGCTCGATGTGTGTATATGAATCACGGTGAAGTGATATGCCTCATACTACATATATAGATATGTATATGTATATATATATATATATATATATATTATATTATATATATATATATATATATACGTATATATATATATATATATATATATATATATTTATGTGTATATATATATATATATATATATATGTGTGTGTGTGTGTGTGTGTGTGTGTGTGTGTGTGTGTGTGTGAAAGGGAGACATATAATACATAAATGAAAGAAAGTATCTGATGACGCATAAAGACATGGATGCGTCAAACGCTAAGAAGTAACTATACACACGTATATAAACACATAAATATAAATGTGTGTGAATGCATGTTTATTTACACAAATACATACATACATGCATAACGACAAAATTGCACATTGTAAGTCCCAATTGTAAGGAAAAGTCTAATTCCCTTCAACTAAAAATTGTACATTTATGAGCTACTAAATATGTCATTCTGTGGCATCTGTGTTGATGCATAACTTCTAATGAAAATAAATTTGTAGATGATTAATCTGAATTGTTAATTAAATTTCCCAGTGGTTGGAAGGGTGACCGGCAATGAGGATTAGGCGACAATACCTTGACCACACTTCTGGTCTATCCAGCAGGGAAGTTAAGAATCACTGGGTCTATTGCTTTGAATCTTGCAACAGACTTTCGGTATCTGGTGTGAGAATCAGCAGCTCACAATGACACGCAAGAAGCAAACGGAGTGAGTAGGATTCGCAGATAAAGGCATCGCAGGACCAGCCAACAACTCAACTCTCGTTCCGACTGCTTCCAGGCCTCGTTGTGACGCACTGCAGCTTGCACCATCCGTCAACCATAACCCCCCACCCTCCCCCAACCAACCCCCCCAGGCCCACCAAAACCTCAACATGCCTCACTTCAACATATCTATCCAGTCACCCAGCAATTCTTCCCCCATCCAGGAAGACTGACGAACTACCTTTGCGAACCGTTCGGGTATTAACGGGAAGGATTTACGTGGGATTAAAGCTGTTTATATTTCTATGGGAAATCGCACGGCAGAATCCAAATCCGGCAGCGTTTCCCAATTACACCAGCATTGCACAAAACACGCATTACGCCGTGTTATTATTACAGGATGCCTATTAGCTCATCACAGAAGATAATCTCGTCATTAAAGCTACAGTCTGGAAAATAAAACAGGATTCGAGCACTGCCATAATTCTGTTTTCCAAATTCCGATGCGGAATCCAAAATGAACTCGTAAATACAGAACACATTAACCCTAATTTGAGTGTGAGTGTGAGTGTGTGTGTGTGCGTGTGTGTGTGTGTGTGTGTGTACGAGCGCGCGTGCCAGAGAGAGAGAGAGAGAGAGAGAGAGAGAGAGAGAGAGAGAATTTTCTTAGATACGGCTCTGACGATGGTTATATTTATTGTGGGTGCGTGTCCTTGTTTGAGGCGCGCACGTGCATAACCATTTCGCACACACACACACACACACACACAAACACACACAGAAGTGGTATTTTATTTGGTAAGACTTTGATGTTCTTTAGAAATATACAAATATTGTAAGTGTATGCGTGGTCGATAGAGAGAGAGAGAGAGAGGAGTATAATATCTCAGGAATGACCTACTTATACTTAAGTACACAAGTAACGCGAATAACTCCTGTATAAAACATAAACTAAAAAAAAAAAATGCTTAAAAGAAAGACGACTTAAAATATAATCACTGGGTTGAAGATCAGTAAAAAATGAGATGCCCTTAAAATTTCCAGAGAGAGAGAGAGAGAGAGAGAGAGAGAGAGAGAGAGAGAGAGAGAGAGAGAGAGAGAGTTGTCATAAGGCATAATGTAAAATCGAGGTTTTTTTGAGGTGGGAAACTGAAAGGATGAAGTGGTCCTTTTTTCTCCCTCTTTTTTTATCCTTAGCCGAGGTCGGGTGGAAGAGAGAGAGAGAGAGAGAAGGAAGATGAAAACTGAGATGAGATGGTGAAAGGAATGGAAAGAGAGAGAGATAGAGAGAGAGATGAAAAGCAAGACTAGATGGTGGAAGAAATGGAAAAGGAGAGAGAGAGAGAGAGAGAGAGAGAGAGAGAGAGAGAGAGAGAATAATAATAAAATGAAAGGATAGATTAGTAACATACATAATTCCTCTTAAAAAAAAGATGAAAGTGAGAGAGAGAGAGAGAGAGAGAGAGAGAGAGAGAGAGAGTTTCCTCTCTCTCTCTCTCTCCCCCACACACCTTTCCTTCCCCCTTCCCTTTTCCCCATCTCCTCGTTACTTCCCTTTCTGGAATTGAATCCAAATTGCATTTTAAGTGAAAATCTGAAGTTAACGAACCAAACCACCGCTCACAATGATTGCGGGTCTCTCTCTCTCTCTCTCTCTCTCTCTCTCTCTCTCTCTCTCTCTCTGCGCCGTTCTTAAAGAGAGAAGGGAACACTTCGTCTCTTTGTTAATACAACTTAGCTAAAAGCGATTGACGATTTGCAGTCTAGTTAACCATAGAGAACCAGCTACAAAGGTCTGAAAAACCAGAGAGAGAGAGAGAGAGAGAGAGAGAGAGAGAGAGAGAGAGAGAGAGAGAGAGAGAGAGAGAGATTCAAAACAATATTTCTGTTCTCATTGGCCTTCCATGCATAGTCAACAGCATTGGAAAATCAATCCGATCAAAAACTGGTGTAACAACAGCAATGATTATAGACGAAGGACAAAGGGCAAAGAAAAGGGATTCAGAGATTGCAAATCTCCGCCAAGGACAGCAGCATGGTTATCTAAAGATCCATTTTTCTTCACACATGTAGTGGTGAGAGCAGCGCAGTTACCCGGATACCCTACACCAGTTTTATCACGAACTCAGCAACGTATCTACATTGCATCTCTGAATGTTATTTACTTATTTCTATTCTGAAATACAAGGCTGTAAGGTGCGAAGTTGCTCAGATACTTTCTTAAAAGGAGTATATTCATTCACAAACATCAGGACACTGTCGTTTTCTTTGGTAGTACACGCCAGTAACAATAAAAACAGACAAATCAAATCCATTCTTGGCGCTACATGGATAATCAGTCATAAAATTTGAAAAAAAACATTGTTCTTTGGAACAAGGATAATCCTTCATAAAATTTGAAGAAAAAACCATTGACCCTTTGAACATGAATAATCCTTCATAAAATTTGAAAAAAACCATTGCTCCTTGTAACATGAATAATCCTTAATAAAATAAAATAAAAAATTGATCCTTGGAACCTGGATAATCCTTAATAAAATTTGAAAAAAAAACATTGCTCCATGGAACCTGGATAATCCTTAATGAAATTTGAAAACACAATTGATCCTTGGAACATGAATATTCCTTAATAAAATTTGAAAAAAAACCATTGACCCTTGGAACATGGATCATCCTTAATGAAATTTGAAAAAAACCATTGATCCTTGGAACATATATAATCCTTATTGAAATTTGAAAAAAACCATTGATCCTTGGAACATGGATATCCTTTATAAAATTTAAAAAAAAAACATTGGGGGGGACCAGGAACATGACATCCTTTATAAAATTTGAAAAAAAAACCATTGATCCTTGAAACATGGATCATCCTTAATAAAATTTGAAAGAAAACCATTGATCCTTGGAACATGGATAATCCTTAATAAAATTTGAAAAAAAAACCATTGATCTTTAGAACATGGATAATCCTTAATGGAATTAAAGAAAACCATTGCTCCTTCGAACATGGATAATCCTTCATAAAATTTTAATAAACCATTGATCCTTGGAACCTGGATAATCCTTATTGGAATTTGAAGAAAAAACCATTGCTCCTTGGAACATGGATAGTCATTAATAAAATTTGAAAAAAACATTGATCCTTAGAATATGGATAATCCTCAATGAAATCTGAATAAAAATCCATTGCTTCTTGGAATATGGATAATCCTCAATGAAAAATTTTGAATACAAATCCATTGCTCGGAATATGGATAATCCTTAAAGAGATTTGAATAAAAAACCATTGTTCCTTTGAACATGGATAATCCTTAATGAAATTTCAGAAAACCGGTACTCCTTGGAACATGAATATTCCTTCATAAAATTTGAAAAAACCATTGATCCTTGGAATATGGATAATCCTTTGTGAAATTTGAAAAAACCATTGATCCTTGGAACATGGAAAAAAAAATAAATCCTTCATAAAAATTTTTAAAATTTAAAAAAAACCAGTACTTCCTTGGAACATGTAATCTTTAATGGAATTGAAAAAACCGAAAAAAACTTTATCCTTGGAACATGAATAGTCCTTAATAAAATTTAAAAAAAAACCATTGCTCTCCTTGGAATATGATAAAACCTCCTTATGAAATTTGAAAAAAACCATTACTCATTGAACATGAAATAATCCTTTCATAAAATTTGAAAAAACCATTACTCCTTGGAACTTGAATAATCATTAATGAAATTTAAAAAAACCATTGCTCCTTGGAATATGGATAATCCTTTATAAAATTTGAAAAAACCATTACTCATTGGAACATGAATAATCCTTCATAAAATTTGAAAAAACCATTACTCCTTGGAACATGAATAATCATCAATGAAATTTGAAAAAACCATTACTCCTTGGAACATGAATAATCATCAATGAAATTTGAAAAAACCATTGATTCTTGGAATATGGATAATCCTTTACGAAATTTGAAAAAACCATTGATCCTTGGAACATGGATATTCCTTCAAAAAATTTGAAAAAACCATTACTTCTTGGAACATGAATAATCCTTAATAAAATTTGAAAAAACCATTACTCCTTGGAACATGAATAATCCTTAATAAAATTTGAAAAAACCATTGCTCCTTGGAATATGGATAATCCTTGATGAAATTTGAAGAAAAAACCATTGTTCCTTGGAACATGGATAATCCTCAATGAACTTTCAGAAAACCGTTGCTCCTTGGAACATGAATAATCCTTAATGAAATCTGAGAAAACCATTGTTTCTTGGAACGTGAATAATCTTTAATGAAATAAAAAAAAAACCATTGCTCCTTGGAACATGTATAATCCTTAATGAAATTTTTAACCATTGGTCCTTGGAACATTGATGGATGGATGGATTATGGAATTTAGGGCATAGCCCAAGCGCTGGGACCTATAAGATCATTCAGCGCTGAAATGAAAGTATGGCTAGATGGAAAAATGAGAAATGAAATGAACATGATAAACTGATGAAAATCCTGCACTTGAACAGGACCGTACATTAGCAAAGGCCAGTTTACTCTCCCCCCAGCATTCCGATCATCCAAAGTTATGAAAGATCGTTTTGGCCAGGGAGTCTCCTTGGAACATTGATAATCTTTAATAAAATTTGAATATAAACCATTGCTCCTTAGAACATGGATAATCCTTAATGAAATAAAAAAAACCATTGCTCCTTGGAACATGGATAATCCTTAATAAAATTTGAAAAAAACCATTGCTCCTTAGAACATGGATAATCCTTAATAAAATTTGAAAAAAACCATTGCTCCTTAGAACATGGATAATCCTTAATGAAATAAAAAAAAACCATTGCTCCTTAGAACATGGATAATCCTTAATGAAATAAAAAAAACCATTGCTCCTTGGAACATGGATAATCCTTAATGAAATTTGAAAAAACCATTGCTCCTTGGAACATAGATAATCCTTAATAAAATCTGTAATAAAAAACCATTGATCCTTGGAACATGAAGAATCCTTAATAAAAAAAACCCCTTGATCCTTTAGAACATGGATAATCCTTAATAAAATTTGAAAATTCTTTCATTGGGTTCCCAGTAATCCTTCTAAAAGCAGACTGACAGACAAACAGAGAGAGGCACACTAAACAAAAACATGACCTGTTTTGCAAAGATAAAAAAATAGACAAATAAAAAAAGATACACAAATAATAGCAGAAAAATAGCTGCATTGCGTTTCTGCTCAATACAGCTCTGGAACTAACACTGCTTTTGTCGCTGCAAAAATGGAATACAAAAATACCCGAGATTTAAAGCGAACCCCGACGATGCGTATTCGCTGGACTATGCTAAATGCGAGGATTATGACGTTTTTCCATCAGGGCCTGGCGTGATATTCGACAACTGTGCCAGGTCAAATGTCAGGTCACAATGAAGAGATCTGTTTTGTCAAATATCAAGGCACTCCCATTTTTTTATTAATACTACAAAACGATATTTTTAATAATGCCCTTTTCCGAGGACGCAAGGATTTACGTAGTTAAATACCAACGATTCTTAATTTTGGGTCCATATGATTGTAGTTTACGTGATGATACAATGGTTAGTCGGTAATTTAAACAGTCTCAAATTAAATGTCGTATACATCGAATTATATAATTATCTGTTCACGGTGCTTTGTAATAAATAACTACTAGATCTAAGTTATGTATACGCGCCCTGTTGAAGATGTTTAGACGAGGTCAAGTCACATTACGAGTCAGACACAGTGACCTTTTTAACAAAGTTTCATTCTATTTTTTTCTGAGAGAGAGAGAGAGAGAGAGAGAGAGAGAGAGAGAGAGAGAGAGAGAGAGAGAGAGTACTTTTGAAAAGAACGTCAAAAAATTGTTACATTCATTACTTCTGTACATTGAACAATACTGGTTTTACTGATGTAAAAAATAAATGAATAAGTATTATGAAAACTGGCGTCACACCAAGTATGGTCACCAACTCAGGACGCGAGACAAAGACAGTGAACAAAATACCGGGACGGAGAAACATTTTATACAAATAATAAACATGGTACGTCTGGTGGCCGCCCACTACTGTTTGGAAATTGACACCTGCATTTATCCTGCGAAAAATACAATACAAAAATACCAGAGATTTTATGAGAGCTCTGACGCTGCATACGCGCTGCACTAACCTAAATACGCGGATTGTGAAGCCTCTCTGTCACATATGGGGCTCCACATAGGAGATTTGTTGGGGCTTAAATATTTGGAGAAACGATATACCTGTTGTTATAAAAACATACGGAGACGGCACTATTACGAAAAGTACATTTTCCTTAAAGCAACATGTTTTTCTACGATGATTTTCTGTGGTGATGTGACACTGGAAAGACTGTAAACCTCCGCCAAGGCGTCCAGCATTTTCAAGAAGCAAAACCCAGTTACCAAAACATTATGCACAATGTTTTTCACGATCAGATGACTTCCATAAATATATAGTCACTGGTTTTTTTTATCAACCTTATAAAGGTCATAATAATTTTTTTGAAAATCGTCTATTGAGTTCACAAATGATAAGAAAGCGCCCGTTAATAACAATAATTAAAGAAAATTTAAACTTGATACAATAAAGTAAAAACTAAGAATATTTTTAATTATTGTCTTAGATGTTAAACCCCAATCTAGAAAAACATATCCTTTGAAATCATTAAGAACTCAATTTTCATGAAACTTAATATAAGAATCTCATATTTAAGAAAACCGCATTATTCTTAGTCATTATATAATTAGGTCGCAAATAAATAAACAAAATGTCCTTGCCGTATTTAAAAATCCGTGAAACTCAACAGAAAAACCCGAGAAGAGAATGAAAATTCATTTAAAACATGTCTAAATCTCAGCTTCACTTATTACATTTCGTCAGTCTTACAAATACCTTTATTTCTTCATTATTATTCAACCAACATACCCATGTTTTTTTTGTTTTTTTTACGTCCGTCAGTCGGTCCAACAACCTGGAAACCAACATCTTCCTTTAAAGAGAAATCTGTCTTGTGGATTCCTTTGTCGTCTTCCGTTCCTGTCTCCTTCCCGTACTCCTACGTGGAATTTCTTTCTTCCTTTTCTATCTTTTACGTCTCCCCGACACTTCATACCACCCCCACTCCCATCTCCCTTCCCCTTCCCCCACCCCCACCCCCATAACTCCAAGGCAACCCACCAGAGACCCCCAGCCACCAATTTGCACCTCTTCCTCTTCCCTCACTTGACGAATAATTAGATAAGCAAATTTGTTCTACGTCTTCTTCGTGGCTTGAAAGACTTCCATTCCAGCCCCCCAAGTCATATAAAGAGAGAGAGAGAGAGAGAGAGAGAGAGAGAGAGAGAGAGAAATATGTGCGGAGAGGGAGATGTAGGCCAGAATATTTCATGTAGAGAGAGAGAGAGAGAGAGAGAGAAATGGAAGAATACTTGAGAGAGAGAGAGAGAGAGAGAGAGAGAGAGAGAGAGAGAGAGAGTCGAGCAACTTTCCGTAGAAAGAGTGAGAGAATTTTCCACAGCTGTTTTTGTTTCCTAACTTTCCTCTCCGCCGTAAAAGCGACTTAAAATCTGTTACAGCGTCACAGACTTTGAAGATGAAAAGAAGAAAAAACGAGTCTCGTGGAGTTATGCAAAGACCTCTGGTGAACTCTGAAGAAAGTCGGGTGCAAAATCTGTACATGTACGTATTTGGAAAGAGCTCAATTAAATGCACCTGCGTTTTTCGACGTAAACAAGGATGTATAACGAAATGCTTTCTTTAGTGTACGCACACATAAACGTGTGTATGTATACGTGTAACTTTATGTACGTTAAGATATATATACTGAGTATATAGATATGTATGCATGTATAGTATATGCATACGTCAGGTGTGTGAGCGTATATGCGTACAGTCATGATAAACAATTCTAACTCATTCCTTACCGTAAAGTACCAAAATCTACAAGAACCAGCCATTGTGTTTACATCAGAGAACCCCAGCCAAAGTGCGCAAGAAAGACCACTTTCCACTTTAAATATTAATTACTTAATCCCACACCTGTTGAGTCCAGGTGGCTAAGAGCAAAGGTTATCGTTCTTAATTGGGAAATATACTAATGTCACAGGCATATTCGGTCACATTTGTAACATTTACACAAACACATTTTAGCGTAAGATTGTTACTTAAACGTCCAATGCATTTTCATTTGCGCGGACTTTCTCCGAACATAGAAAGATGAATACAGAATGAACTGTCGCATGATAAAGATTTATTCAGATTACGTATATATATATATATATATATATATAATATATATATATATATATATATATATATATATATATTGTACCTGCACAATTTATACAACTTAAAACACAAGTTTCCAACTCTGAGATGAGATATTTGAAATTGAAGAAAGTGAACTTAGCGTGAATTAAATGTGAATTGAAAAATTAAATTTTACTTGGGATTTTTAAAAATTCAGTCTCGGATACTTGGTTTAATTCTTCTGAGCGTTTCCACTTCACTCGCCCTTTCCTTGCTTATATTCACTTCCAGATATGTAATGAAGCAATGGCTTCCAGCATTTTTGACGATACACAGTATCAAAAGGTCCTCCCTGTTGTTCTGAACCATTAATTTTCTCCTAATTATTCTACACTTCTTTTCCCATTCACCCTAGTTTCTGCAATTTTTAATCATCAGCTTGTGTCGATGGGCCAAGCAAGCATTCTTCATCTATAATATAATCAGTAGATTAAATTCCAATGTAATTGTTCTATATATCTTATAACGGTCATAGCCGACTCATTTATGAATACAAAAGTAACTTTAGCATTAGAGGCCAAGAGGAAATACACGTTTTGGCAAAACCTTTCTGTTCTTAAAAACTACTGATCTCAAACCACAGTTAAATTACGAACTATCAGAAAGTTCAATGGTATTTTAAATATGTTAAATTACTTTGCAATGCATATCACAAGGTGAATTGCATGACTGTAGGAAGGTATGGCAAGCATAGACAATTTTCAGTTTTCATAAGCAGGGGCAGCATTTCACTGCACTTTATTCACTGTACGTTTTAGGCACCGAGTATGTGTTAGATTTTCTTTTGCAAAAGGTTTCGACATGGGCGAAACGACAGAAACGACAAAATTCCAAGTCAAAATGCAACAAGACATGCCAAGTTTTCTTATCATTTTCGCAAAATGTTTCTTGTGTCAGCTCATCTTATTAGGACTGATCAGAGTACTGCCACATATTTATGGATGACATTCTTATACTTGCATATCTGCTTAAAGTTTCACTTCATTATTGCCAGTCAAAATTTGCGCTATAATTGGCAGACAGTTAGCGGAAGGTAAAGCTTCTACAATGACACATCGACGAAGTTCTTTTTCAAACACTGATTCGTCAACTGTTCTGAAACTGGATTAAACCGCCTAGGGAAAAATGAGTGGATTTGTTCAACAGAGAATAGAATCAAAATGAAAACAATGTGGGGAATAAAAGCATTTAGTGATTCATATGTAAACTTCGTCAATTTAGCAATCCAAAAAACTGACCACCTTTTTACTAGACTAATAAGGTTCTCTTGAATCTCACTGAACTGAAAGTAAATAGCGCCTGTTCTTTCATCAATGGATGACTTCGAGGTGAAGGTCAACAATAGGCCATCTGAGGACTGTTTTCAATTATTTCATGGCATTGCCAATGAGATATGCAAAGATACGAATTCTCTTCTAGTTTCCTAAGGCTTCCTTGCTTAACAAGTTACTGAAATAGCATTCGAAGTTTAACGTTTTCAAAGTGCAAAAGGTTGTAGGAGCCACTGGGTTGGTATTAAATGTGTATATATTATATATATATATATATATATATATATATATATATATATATATATATATATATATATATATATATATATACATTATCTTATCATATGTTTATGCATACGTATATGTGCGTGTAAGGTTGAACTATTTCCTACCAAAGAAAACATAATAATGAAAATATGCAGATGAAAACCAACCCAAAATACAAAGTAACAAAGTAAAGGAAGAAAAACGGAGAGAAAAGAAATAAAATTAGTCTTTCGAGATGAAAGATCACCTTAAATCACAGGACCGGAGCCCATCCACGTAAAATGCAGCAGCTCTCACAAAAGACTTCTAAAAATCTAGACAGAAAGAAAACAGAAAAAAAGAAAGAAAAAAATCGGGGCGAAGAAAAGAAACACTGAATTGTACCAGAAAAATAAGCGAGAGTTTCCTCGGTCACTATCTGGCACTGGAGTGGAATTTTTGTCTGATTTCCCAAGATGGTTCCAGGATTCCTGGGAGAGAGAGAGAGAGAGAGAGAGAGAGAGAGAGAGAGAGAGAGAGAGAGAGAGAGAGAGAGAGAGAGAGTTCACTAGCTGAAAAACGAGGAAGAGTTCTTTTGGTAAATACGACTGAGCGTGTTTGTACGTAGATATACTGTCTGTGCAATATCTCTTGTCAAATATGCATTGCACACACATGCAGACATACACACATTCTCTCTCTCTCTCTCTCTCTCTCTCTCTCTCGAGTATTGTATTTTAGAAAGAATAAGCATCTAATATCTTTGAGTCACAGACAGTAAGGTTATAGAGTTGGCTTTCCACTAGTTCTACTTGTTCACTGTTAAAAGAAACAATCCTCCTCAACAATAATGTTCATTCGGATGTTTTTGTTTGTTCTTTGGTGTTAGTAAAGCATTGGATTCCGTTAATCACGATATTCTCATTAAAAAAATTATTATAGCATGGTGCTGTCCACTTTCTGGTATAATAATCAAGTAGTTAATGTAATATAGATCTTGCGTCTCAAATGAATGTGAATTAAAAAATGGAGTGCGCTAGGTAAAAAATTTATCAAGTTTATATATTGATTTTTAAATATATTTATGGGTTTTTAAGAAATATTCCTGAAATGAATGTTACTTGCCGATTTGGCATTTTTAAGTCAAATATCACTGCATACACTGACGATAGTGTGTTGCTGGACCCCTCAGCAACTGATCTGGAAAAATTGACAGATGCAGTTTATGAAGAAACTTCAGTACTGATATAAAACTTCAACCCAATAAAGGCAAAGTGCATGATTTGTAACATTAACTTGCTAAACCATTTCAGTATTTGCGGTATATCATAACGAATGATTTAAATGATAATGATGTCATAATTCGAGCAAGAAGTAAATTTTACGCTTAAGTCGACATGTCAAGAAAACAAATGTTAATTTTTTTTATTTAAGCAACTCTGTCTACATATATATGGCTGCTAAAATTAAGCAACTCTGTCAACAGATATATGGCTACTAAGTGATATCCTGTGGCTCGCACTCCAGAGAATTATAAAAAAAAGTTTTGGCGTTGGCTACCAACAGGCGGCCATAAAGATTTGAAACCTGCCGCTTCACGAAAAGCAAGAAACCCAAATTTTACCTTTCAAAGATTTTATAAATAAATAAATAAGTCAGCACGTCAGTTGAGCAACTTGTATTAGTGATTTCATTCAACACACTTTATGCATTTTTCATATATTTTCAGTTTTATTACATGAAGACTAACAAATAAAAACATGATTTAGAGAATTATATAATGGTAGAGATGCTATTTGAGCAAGAATCTGTTTTACGTAAAATAATGAAAAACAAATGACAGAAGTTTGCCATGAACATTTACCATTTTTATCTAATTATTAATACATTTTTTTTCTTTTTTTTAAGCGGGATCTCCTCTTTCTGCATTACCCTTTACTTCCTCTTATACTTCTTCCTAGGGAACACCATAGCATTTGGAAACTTGAATATCAAGTCATTGGCTCTTGTGAGCTTGTTTCATATGAATAAGTTTCATCTTCTGAATAATAATACAACATTTATATCAACTGTAGTAATGCATTACATTCTGTCATTATCTACACTTCCTGACAAGGCTTTCACATGTTTCTGTCTAATATTGTATAGAATGCGCTGAACCTAAGTTTTAGAAAGATAATATGACTGAAATGTTACGCAGTTCTGTGTGACATCTTGTTTGTTTGTTTGTTTGTTTTTCAGGCATTATGGGGATGTGTGTGCCAGTGTAATTAATCATGAATTTTTTTTGCATATATATATATATATATATATATATATATATATATATATATATATATGTGTGTGTGTACTGGTTTCAGATCTTTGCGCATTTCACATAAATGAAATTTTTTTATCTATGTATCTTGAATATGAAAGAAAAAAAACTATCTGAAACTGATTTATGCATGTATGTATGTGAGTGTATATATTATATATATATATATATATATATATATATATATATATATATCATATATATGTGGTGTATACATATAACTATATACGCATATACGTATGTATACACAATGTGATTTTTCATGCACATATGCGGTATACATCTTACTATACATTGTTAAGGTACTTTACTCAAATGCCAAACACTACTCTCTGCCTCAACAGTTATCAGGAAAAAAAGTTCAATAAAAAAGGGAGAAAAACTGATCCAGCGATGAATACATTGGCCCTACAGTAAAAAAAAAAACAAAAAAAAACAAAAAAACTAGTCTTTGGGCAAAGGTGACGTGACGTATGGGACAGGGATATTTATGAGGGATATTTATAAGTCTCCGAAAGCAGCAAATCCCATCACAACAGAATAAACTCGCTCGCGTGTAAAACACAGCCACCAATACAAATGAAAGAGTCACTTCTTTTTTCTCTCTCTCTCTATTTCCCCAAGTGTTCCCACTTCATTGCATATTCCCCATCCACTCATTTTCGTACACCCCTTTGCACACTCGCCGGGTTCTCCTCTCAAGAACACCCTTATTTTCACCCTTCTCCTCCTTCTCACCCCCCCCCCCCCCCCCGGCAACTCTTTCTTTGTTGTGGCTGAGTGATGATTATACCATTATAATTTCATAGGGGCTTGCCTTATGACAGCGACGGTCATAGAATGTCAATCGGGACAATGTATTCCGATAAAGTCATCTCTCTCTCTCTCTCTCTCTCTCTCTCTCTCTCTCTCTCTCTCTCTCTCTCTCTCTCTGTAACCTCCTAAGGGCATATGGACCGCTGGGTTTCGATGGGCTACAGAGGGAGAGAGAAGACAAGGGTAGGGAAGGGTATGGCATCAGTATATATGCGAAAACAAGTCGGTCGTAAAACTGATCACATTATTCGAGGCTCCGGGGAGGAAGGTCTCGCTCGAAGTGTGTATAGGTTCCCTTCATCGGATTTCATCATGGATGAAAGGGTGTATGACGAGTCGAGAAAGGATTATACTCTGACTTCACACCATCATCATGCTATAGAGTAGTCTATGCGGCTACTTTCATCCACCCCTCCATACCCAACCACATCC
>NC_087215.1:56640507-56678007 GCF_015104395.2 Macrobrachium nipponense | reverse complement strand
TACCAATTTGCAGCCCTCTAGCCACAGTAGCTAATGAGAGAACAGTGTGACCCACTGGTGGGTCCCATCGCTGGAAACGTGTTTGAAGATATGGTGGCGGACGGACAGACAAAAAGCCATCTAAATGGTTTTCTTTTAAAGAAAACGAATAATGAAATAAGACTAAATAAAAAAAAACTACGAAAGCTACAATACCGAGGGCAGACAAAAAAGCCATCTAGATCATTTTCTTTTACAGAAAACGAAAAATGAAATGAGACCAAAATCAAACAAAACTACGAAAGCTACAATAAGAGAGAACACCAAGCTGCACAGAGAGAGAAAAAAGAAGGGGAAAAAAAGCAAAATCCAAACCAGGTGCAATCACTGACATCGCATTAGGCGGAGGGACGGGAACTTGTCGAAACAATCTCCTCGGTCCTTCCATCATCGAAGTTCCCGAAACAATTTGCATATGAAGGTTCTAAGCCACTTAAATGTAGAGCGGAAAGCCTGCATTAACATCGCCCGAGATGACTTTATCGGCGGAGAAAATATCCCATAAAAGTTAATCTGCTTTTTTTGTGGGGGGGAGGGGGGTTAGGGGGAGGGGAGGGGCGGACCTTTCTCGGTCTGCATATGCTGCTTATGTTAGGGAACCGTTATGTATGAAGGTGATCTAATTATTGTCTCCTGATATAACTGCTTGGGAATTTACTACAAAGTACAATATCAGTTAATTATTATATAATATAATCGTGAATATGTGATACTTCCCCATTCATTACAAAGTTGAATACAAAGCAATTATTATAACATCATCATAGATTATATGTGGAATTATCCTATTCATTATCAAGTTTTTTAAACTGATTTAAAAAATATATATGTGAAGATTTTGTTTGTATATATGTATATACACATACATATATACTTACATACACACACACACACACACATATATATATATATATATATATATATATATATATATATATATGTGTGTGTGTGTGTGTGTGTGTGTGTGTGTGTGTGAGTGAGTGAGTGAGTGTGTGTGTGTGTGTGTGTGTGTGTATGTTATGATGATTATTTCGTGATTTTGAAAACAAATGTAGCATTTCTTACTCTCCATAACTATTTCTTCCGACTTAAATCACCTTAATCTTCTATACTTGTAAACAAAACCCAAGTTCTTTTTTCTTTGTTCTTCTTAAAATATTCATCTTCAGGCCTGGACTAGACGATGGCATAAGGCTGCCTGTCCCAAAGAATCTGAATCAAAATTTACCATACTGCCTCCGTCACAAACAGAAGCCCTCAAAGAAAAGTGTCCATTTGCCCCTGAAATATCCCAATCTAATCCAAACAGAAACATCAAGTATTCCCATTGGATGTCTTTAAAAACCTGTTGCCTTAATGGGCGAACTGGTTTCCCTGACCACAAATGGAACCTTTATTGATATCGTATAGATGACCATATGGAAGGTGTCTCCCCAGGAATGTTTTCATATTTCAAAGATCCGTGGATCCGTTCTCGAGATATTTTGTTAAAACATAGAGCACACTGACATAGGTCAATACATCATCAATTTCGATGAGGAGGTAGTTAGACTGGGTGCTTGAATAGTACTATCTTAGACTGTACACTAGAAATCATGTGACGCACTGCCTTATTTAAATAAATCCACTTTACTTCAATCATAAAATTCACTAGTAATCTACGTACTTTCAACTTATAACAGCATACGAATTGACTGAACCACAAACAGTGAGAGTATTATTAATACATAACTGTACATATTAAAAATAATACATACATGCATACGTACGTAATATATCGTTCTAGCTAGCGAAATTTTGATGCCTCATACATACGTAAGCGACGTGTATGGAATTTCAAAAATACAGCCGACCCTCTCAAACAACATCTCGAAATCAATCAATCTTTAAACAATTCCATGAAGTAAAATAAACGTTCTTCTGATATATAAGCGTTATTTCATGCATCACGAAGGAGGGAAAAAAATTAATAAAAAAAGTATGACTGAGGAAATCCAGCTCTATTTTTATGGATTAATTAGACAGTTCTCTCTCTCTCTCTCTCATTTTCTTAACGTAGGCGGAAATTTTCTAAAAAGGTTGATGGTTCTTTGGAATTGTTCCGTATAAGCACGAGGAGTTTGTGAATAATAATAATAATAATAATAATAATAATAATAATAATAATAATAATAATAATAATAATAATCGAAAATTACAGAGATTTAATATTGAAAACAACATCCTAGCCATTACACGCTCATGGCTAATCTCCATGAAAATGGGATATAATTTGCGCAAGATGGAAAAAACTACCATGTCTGGAATGTTCCAGTTAATGACGACCAATGAAATGGAATAAAGCTAATTCGGAGAGAATGGCAACTCAGGATTCTGGGTTACCGATTCCGATTGGGATCGCCAAAGTTCAAAGTTACAAAATACTATTTTTCAACAATAACGATTTTATAGAATATCTTATAATTTATTATTACATATTATTTGAGTAGGTTATTGAGTATCATTTTAACCTATGGCCACCGGCACCAAACTCCCACGGTTTGACGCAAGTTTGTGGTTTGAGTAACATTCGCCAGAGCTCAATCACACTTGCCGATAATAATGAATAACTGCTGAACTATAATGGATTTTTTTTAAAAAAATTTTTTTTTACAAAATCCCCCCCCAACACCCCCCCCTTTTTTTTTACAGAAGATTAAAGCGTTAACCATGGTAGCCCACACCTTGACTGCATTGCATTATAGTCGACTAAATACTACGGTAGATTCACATCAACCGTGTATCTGATATCTAGGCCCGTCCTTTACGATGCTCCTGATTGGCTGTTGATAAGCCAATCACAGAGATGGAAGCTCTCAGTCTCTTTCGAGAGTTTATATAGGCAGGATATATGTTCCACCTCTCCTGTGGGATACTTTTGAAATACATCCTGCCTATGAGAACTCTCTCGAGAGACTGAGAGCTTCCAGCCCTGTGAATGACATATCAAACAAAAGCCCCCAAAAAAAACAAGGAAGGGAAAAAAAAAAAAAAAGGCCCCGTCATAAGGGACTGGCTTAGACATCAGATGCACGGTTTATGTATAATCTACTATAGCCCATACCTTGACTGCATTGCATTAGAGTCGACTATATACTAGTTGCGCAGTTAACTGCTTAGATCAACGGAAGAATAATGGTGTATTCAACTCGGGCTTAAATCCACAATTTTTTCCAGCAATCAATTTATGTACCATGTGGGGCAACAATCAAACTATAATCATATATATACTTTTATATTCATCATTCATTCATATACACACACACACAGTATATATATATATATATATATATATATATATATATATACGTATATATACACACAAGTATAAATGTTACTCATATGTATGTATGAACAGATTACGATAGAGCGTCAAGTTTTCTCATCTTCACTTATTCTCGATAATAATAATAATATAATAATAATAATAATAATAATAATAATAATAATAATAATAATAAACCACGCAACAAACCACCACGCGTACAGAATAAAATGACAAAAGCACAAGTAATTCTACATGAAATAAAAACAAAAATACTTTTTCCCCCTATATACATATATAAAACAGAGGACAAAAAGAGAGAATAATATTCCCTCTCATATGAATCACAAAGCAGAGATTCGCAAAATACAAATGAAAAATAGATATCAATATCAGTATGGACTTCGAACGCAATAAAGCCACAGACACGAATAATGAAAAAAAAAAAAAAAAAAATTGAACTGCAAACCGGAGCACTGAAAAAACAAAATGCAAATGTAAATTAAGATTTATTTTTGCTGCTGGACATCATTGCAAGTGGGATGCAAATGGTAATGGCCTGCGCATATATATATATATATATATATATATATATATATATATATATATATATATATATGTATGTATGTAAATATATACATACATATATACATATATTTATACATATATATATTGATATATTATATAGTATAACATATATATGTATTTATGTATGTACGTATATGTATGTGTGTGTACATACATACACGCACATGGACATGTATATATATATATATATATATATATATATATAATATATATATATAGTATATATATTATATATGTATGTATATATGTATATTATATATATAATATATATATATATATATATATATATAAAACATACGTACAGGAGAATAGGAATAGGGAGTAAAAGTAAAAGAATAAAGTAATAGGAATATGGAGTAAACAAAAAAGATAAAAACACCTTAATCAGCCACCCAATGACACTTTCATCACCTTAGTACGGTATCTAACTTGTAAATCAAGCAAGTCAATGCCCCATTCAATTCTCAGCATTTCAAGTGGCCTTCTTCCATGTTCAACAAGTATTTTACGAGTATTCACAGTTTTAAAGTATTCCTCACCATTATTGCATCAGTTGGTTTATTTCTTGTATCATCCTCATTCAACAACTACTGGTTATTGCACTCGTTTCACCGACGCAAGATTTCAGTCTCTTCAGAGAGTACCTCTCCATTTGCCTCTCTTGTTATGATGCCCATTTGTTCATGAAGCTTCCTTGCAGAATTTACTTCACTGCAATAAGTAAATTCCAAGAGGAAACTTAATGAGCAAATGGATATCATAATAAATGAGGCAAAGGCTGTTGAAAGTGGATGAGACAAGAAATGACCTGAAAGATGCAACAATGGTAAATAATACCATAAATCTGAGTGTGCTTGTGAAACGATTGCTGAAGATGGAAAGAAGATACTTAAAATACTAAAAATAAGAAACTAGAATTTAACTGCTGGATTTACCATTGAAATTGTGTAGCAAGGTGGTGAAAATGTCACTGAGTGCCTGAACAAGGTGTTTAAGGTATGTATGGATAAAGAAAAAGTCCTCAGGAATCAACGAAGACGATTTATTGTTCCTTTATGTACAGGAAAGGTTTGTAGCAGCATTTTCAATGTAAAAAAGACAAGACAGACAACAGAAGTAATGATAGGAGAGGAGCCACGGAAACTGTGATGTGTGGTGGATCAGATGCTTAGCAAGAAATGTTTTGAGAAGTCAGAGTAAGGGAAAAAGACTCCTAGAACTTAAGAACATGATTATGATACTGACTGTTGCAGTGTTTTACCGAGCATAATTATATATTGTATATATATATATATATATATATATATATATATATATATATATATATATAATATATATACATATAATATATATATATATATATATATATATATATATATATAAATATATATATATATATATATATATATATATATATATATATATATATATATATATATATATATATATATATATATATATATATATATATATATATATATATATATATATATATATATATATATATATATAGTCCGTGTTAGTTTCCGATAGTATAGTAATGTAAAGGCCCCATTTATTGAAAGGATTACATGTGAGAAGATACCGCAGTACGATGGTGAAGTTGAGAATCCGTGACTGACGTTAGTGTGTAAGGTATGCACGGATGAGGGAAAGGTTCCAAACAAATGGACGAGGAACAATTGTTTCTCTGAATTAGGTTAAACGTGATGTACAAACAATGTAGTTTTTGACAAATGAAAAAGAGGTCTGGAGCAACTGTTTGGCAGTAAATGGAAAAGCTGGCAATGATACACAAGGAACTACAAGAAGCAGCTGATAGAAGGGAAAAACATGCAATCTGGTGGTACCGAAGAACACTTTACGAAGAAGATACAAACGGGAGAGTGCCTGATCTGTTATATAAAAATAGGTCTGAGACAAGACTGTGGTAAGTCTTCAAGGTGGCTGTAAATCATTAAGGACGAACATTGCATGATATTCCTCTCTGAATAATGTCTGTCATAAAACTCAGTAAAAAGATTATTAACAGAGTATTGTCAAAAGTCTTTGAAAAGAAAGAAAATATAAATACTAAGATGTAGGATAACAAAAAGGGTCACAGAATGTCCACTGGAGATTCTGAACAGAAATGACAGCCTATTAAGAGCCTGAAATTATCTGCAGGGGGAGAAAGAAAGCTGAAAGTCAATGCGAGCAACATAGCTACGATATGCGGTTCAACAGGAACAAGGAATGTGGACTAACGAATGCTAGTAATGGGTTGTGTAAAAATGATGGGAAAATGGAAGCGGTTGATTAGCATAAGCATTTGGAAGCAAACGTAATCACTGAAGACAAGATGCGAGAAGAGCAAGTAAATCACAACACAGGCAGCAGAATATCTGCAAAACATTGGGAAGGTAAAGTTGGAGTATATGAACTAACTGTTGAGCAGTCTCCTCACAGATGTGAAGATTGCACATTGAATGCATAAAAAAGTACATACAGAGCAAAACAACTAAATGGGTGAGCAATATTGGGATGTAAAGAAACGGTAAAAGGGTTATTAACCTACATGGACCGATTAACCAGTGTTTAAGAGTAGCCTGGCCATGTGGAGAGAATGGAGGAGGACAGGTTGTTGGAACGAGTTGTTATTCAGTTATGATGAATATAGCTACTAAATTCATATTAGGAAGAGAGAAGGTGCTGGAATAGAAGATTCTTAATTTATAAAAGCGATAGACTACGCAAAATAGCGGTGAGTGGCGTAGCGTGTACAGTAGCTTATGTCCGATGCTGATGAGACTTCAGCATTAGTCAATGATGTAACTATAAAGTTATGGGCGCTTTCTGCAGCTGGATTCATCCTGGATACAGCAATCAAAAGGATGAATATGGCAGACAGTTGTCTTGTCTCCATATAGAAATGCACCGTCAGTATCTTTATCAAGATCTCTACAACTATCACAAATTTCTGTGCTACTCTCGGCTTTTCCATTTCTGTCCTGGAGAATTTCCCCAGTATTTCTCCAATACTTCTGCGACAGTAATCGTAGCCAGATGAACAAGGCAGAGAGAAAGGGAGGGGGTCTGGTGGGAGGCGTAGGGGGAGACCCCCCTTTCTCCAGAAAAGCAAAAGTAAACTTTTTCAAGGAATTTGGAGAAATTCTCTGATCTTATGAAATGGCATACACAAGGACAACCAAAAATAACAGATTTCATAAAGAAACATTTCATTCGAACCGAAACTCCCAAAATGCAATCAAATCAAGACGGAGAAAGGAATGAGGTGAAGAAATGTAAAGACCTTAAAAGAAGAGAGAGAGAGAGAGAGAGAGAGAGAGAGAGAGAGAGAGAGAGGTTTTCATTGGTTGCAAAGCCATATTTCTTTTCATCGTACAACTCACTTAATTAGCAACCAATGGCTAAGAGCTCCCTGAAAGACCCCATTATATGTTTACTAATTACGAACCCAAAGTAAACCCGACCAATCAGGCATGAAATCGCCCTCTGTCAACAACGCCTTAATGCTGATTGGTTGACGACTCTCCAGGCCACACCTCCTCCATCACCGACTGACCAATGGCAGAGCAGCTGAGGATCAATGCCTAGAGAGAGAGAGAGAGAGAGCAAGAGAGAGAGAGAGAGAGAGAGAGTGAGTGAGAGCGAGAGAGAGAGAGACTGACGGATACACTCGACTTGGGCCAATATTCTTGAAATCTTGAACACTTCGTTCTCTCTCTCTCTCTCTCTCTCTCTCTCTCTCTCTCTCTCTCTCTCTCTCTCTCTTCAGTCTCTTTTTTGGTGGAAATCCTCCTCTTCACTTCTACTTTATATTGTGGATTACTTTTACTTCTTTTTCATTTTTATTTTTTGTATTGGCACCTTTCTATCGTCTTACCATTCATCCTCTTCACATCATTTTTGTCCGCGGTATTTCAAACTTTCATAATTTAAACAATATATATTTATAAATAATATATACAGATGCCCTCAACATCATCTGTCGGTGACATCAGACACCAGTTCAGTATATAGTTATGTGAAGTTCCATGACACAGAGACAGATTTTTGTTAAAACTGGAAAGATGTTTTCACAAATATACTAAAACCGACCTCGTATGAAATCACAGAAAATCACCAACACGACGAAAGCGAATTATATCTAATCTAAACCAAAAAATTACATGATTAATCATCAGCAATAATAATACTAATACTGACATTCGTAATATAAAATAATGAGCTATTTACTTTATAACATCTATAAATATCAACGCCATTATCAACATCAGCAACATACCAAGAACATTGCACCTCAAATCAGTATCAGATGCATATCGTGATATTCCCAAAAGCACATGAACATTATTGCAACATATGACATGAAAATACAACACTCTCATTGCAACATTCATATTTAAAAATGCTGCAACACCGTCTATCAAATATAAAAAAAAAAACAACAATGCCAGATAAGATTCTAAAATTCCACGAGAAAGAAACAGAAATAATCGAGTTCCCAAGATTAGGAAAAAAAAAAGAGAAAGAAAGAAATTGTTTAAAAATGTGCTCGAAGCAGAGATGGCTATTTGCAAATCACTGAAGCTCTCGGTCCCAACATTTCCATCCTCCGACCAATTCTTTGTGACCTCCGCAGCCTGGGTTCTCTCTCTCTCTCTCTCTCTCTCTCTCTCTCTCTCTCTCTCTCTTTTGTCTGCTGTCTCTGTGTCTTCGTTCTGTGGTTTGCAACTGCAAGAAGTCACTGGTCTGTTTTAGTGATTTGCGTCTTTTCCTAGTCAGTCTGTTCATGTTTTCACATTCCAAAGTTTCTTTGATTTTCTCTCTCTCTCTCTCTCTCTCTCTCTCTCTCTCTCTGTTTTATTATCAGTCTCTGTATCCGGTCTTTTCTCAGTCTGTCTGTTCACGATTTCACATTCCCAAAGTTCCTCTGGTTTTTTCTGATTCTCTCTCTCTCTCTCTCTCTCTCTCTCTCTCTCTCTCTCTCTCCCAACCTTTAACCATTCAAAGTTCATTGTTTTATCATCGGATTCCATAGCACGTTTTATATAATTATATATATATATATATATATATAACTATTATATTTAATTATATATATAATATATATATATATATATATAATATAATGCTTTGGTCTGTTCGCAACAGAATGAGAACTGACATATGTTCATGTGGATATAGTAATCTACGGTGTAAAGAGGATTGCAGACGTCAGCATTCCTAAGATTATACAAAAAGAAAATACCACCGTAGAAAAGAGATATGGCATCACCTCCGAGAAAGTAGGTGAAGCGAAATCATAATATCATAAAAGCGAAAAACAGCTTTTATGATCTTATAAGGAATTAGCCCCATTGATATGACAACTATAGATAATCTTTTATATAATAAAAAATAATCATTGTGGTACTGTATTGGTGATTACAGATGGATAGATAGACATGACCTTTAGCACATATCGAATTATTTTACATGTAAAAGTACGAAAAAGAAATTAAAGAAGATAGATACGACCTTTAGCACATATCGAATTATTTAGCACATATCGAATCATTTTACGTATAGAATTACGAAAAAGAAATTAATAGGTATCATAAAGAAAAGTGGAGTCCAGAACTCGAATTAAGACACACGTAACTGAGTCATCATTTCCGACGACTAATGACAAGAACATTTCGTCACAGAACTGACTCTGAAGGAAAAGTAAAAGTGCAGATTTTCTTCCAATCTCCAACACCAGACTCTACATCTAAGTTAGATTTTCAGTGAATAGGGTCCTAATTCATTTTTATTTTACAGCAAATGCTGACAGCACTGAACGAGTTATTTGCAACAACTGGAACAATGAGCAATATTGAAAGCCACCAACGCGACGACGAGACAAAACTGCCAGTCATTAAAAATGCAAAATTACCAACTGAACCCGGAAATAAAACGGGCTTCCACTAACTGAAGATTTTGACTGGAAATTCATTGACATTTTTAAAGCTCTAGGGGGTCTATCTCCATATCGCCCAGGCCTCCCGATACACCCCCCGCCCCCAGTATTATTCCCCCACCTTCCTAACCCCCCCTCTCTTTCCTTCCACGAAAGCATCCAATATTTTCTCTGAATCTCTTGGACCATCCAGGTCGAGGCTCGCCAGTCGCAGGATATTTGCAAATCCAGAGACGAAATCAACAGTGGAGGGGAGGGGCTAGGGGGTGCATTGGGGTGAGGGGTGGCTCCCCTGGCACCCTCCTCTCCCCCGTTCCCCCGGCCTGCCCAAAACTCCATCCAGAGACCAATTCGGGAAGGCCAAGTCGAGGGAAACTTTTTCATATATCTTTTCTTTTTTTTTAATATATTTATCTGGTATTCAAGGTAGGTGATATGATAAAAGTTTTTACGAAAAGTCTGGCGAATACTATCTACAGATGCGGGGAAATACCTTCTCGCTTCGGGCATGTCTATCTACTTGTTTCCTATGTTTCTCTCTCTCTCTCTCTCTCTCTTCTCTCTCTCTCTCTCTACTGTTGTCCAGTTGTTGTGTGTTCCATTTCTAGTCTATCCAATTTTTTCATTAAAAAGTAGTATTATTACCCTCAAATATAAAGATATTTTCCTCTCACATATTCGTTGCACAACTCAATTGCATTTATCCTTAACAGAATTTTCATCACATCACCATGATTCATATACGAGCATTAAACTGCAAATGTCCTTTAATATCCAATTCGCTCTACCTCGGAATAAATATATTTTCATATATGTTAATCGAAAGGGAATTTTTGAGTTGATTATAATTTCGTCCTCTCGTGGATTCGAACCAGCGCACAGAGGAGAAATCAGGACTGCAGTGAGGTTACCGACCAGGCTTCTGGTGCTGTTACTTCTATTTATCTTGCCAGTACTTCCCCTGTCATAAATATAATTTTTCTTGCTTCAAACAACCCTAAAGCTTCGAAAACCTTAAGAAAACTTACACTGCTTATTTTTACCAATATACCCTGGATACTGTTTATTGTCATTCACTCTATGCTATAGTGACTTTGGAGTCCGTGAATTAATGAAATTTGGAAACTTTTGTAAACCTAGGGTTATCCAAACATTCTTTATTTTGACTGATAGTTTATCTTCTTAACAAATGACATCGGTTTACTTTACTTCAGTTTCTCCTCAAAGATATCTCTGTATTGTCAGTCCAGTCACAATAAGTTTACTGTTAATCAAACAACTCCCCCGTTGTACTTTCACTTATTTTTTCATCATTTTATGCCGCAGGACTGGTCATTACTTCTTGATTTTAAGTTTTGATGTAAAATAAAATTTTTTTTTTTTTTTTTTTAATTTGGAAGATGTTTTGTAAACACTAGTGGTATATCTTCTCACGAATTTTGATTAGCGGAAAGGTATACATTAAACTGACCTTATGCCAGAAAGGTTCCTTGCTTTTGAAGAAGCCGTGAAAATTTTAAATAGTCTATATAGCGATAATGTTAAGCAAAAGATGTATGGTAAACTGTTGATTTAAAAAGCATGACCTACCCGTCGTTGATGAAGCAAATTACCACTAATCGGTCGTGTGACCTACTTTATGTTGTTTTAGATTTAGCTGGACTTGTGCCAGCACGGGCTATTGCTCCTAGAGCAGCCCGTAATACTTTAATTAAGGAAGGCAATTCAAGGGCGAAGGGAATTTAAAGCTAAAGAAGATACATCTCATATAAGATTGTATTACTCAAGTGTTCTCATCATAACATAATTCCTAGCAATGGCATTCTTTCAAGGAAAGGGCTTTCTTTGAGACGAAGAGAGCACCTTTCAGCATCTTCCTATCAGCTCAAATTGTTCTTTTTAACCTAATAATCAACATTTTATAGGTGCCTGCATGTCTCCCAATTAATGCCATCAAGGTGTAACGAAGAAACTGGGAAAATTACTTTTGATCTCACGGCGCACAAACCATTCACCAAGGTCCCCTGAAATATGGAAAATTGGGAAAACTTAAAGAGGCTTTCAAGGAGGAAATAAAACCATGTACTAAAAAGCAGTAATGTCCTAAAGGGAGATTATTCTATTCAGGGAAATTATAAGAACTAGGCAAAAAATCGAAATGGGATCAATTGAGGGTCGATACTTGTACCTCCACAAATAAACCCCGAAGGCTGTGTACTTTCATGATATTAATTCTATAGTAAAAAAAAATTTCATTATCATCATTTGGGCTTGGAAACTACTCGAACTTTGATTTCCAGGGATGGCGCAACTGGAATTTGCGAGATGAAAACATAAATGTTTATATTATGTGAATACTCATCATTTATGTTAAACCCCACGGCAGTCTCATTTATTCCTTTTCGGAACTTCAGTACGAGGTTTTAAGCATTCTTCTACGCGTGATTAATCCAAAGCAATTTCGTTGATTGAAATACCATATTCTCTGTCGTACTTTCAAATTATATCCCAGCAACGTAAAAGGACAAGTTCGTTCATTTTTCCATCCACTACTCTGCTTTTTCTTCATTGATCTGAGGAACTCTTAACACTCCTTGCTTAAGGCGGACAGGCAGGTACTATAGGGCAGAACAGTTTGATCTATTTAGTCGATTTCAGGAACTGAATGGGGGTTCTTAACTTTCGCCTGTGTAATATACTAGGTTATTGGTTCCCCTCTCTTCTTCATATTCCCATTATCGTTACTTTTTCTTTTTCAGTGATACTTTCTATTACTTCAACTACTTCCCCCTCAAGGACCCGACCTACTTTTCCTCGTGTGCTGCTCTGTAAACTAGATTTGCTTTCAACCGTTCCTGCCCCTTCAGTTCCGGTTTCAATGGAGGCATGAAGTTGGCCCTTCCCCCTCGCTCAAGCTTGCGACTAAATCAGAGGACTTGGGGGAACTCCTCTTTAAAGAGAGAATATTCTTCTTTTCCTGAACAACCAGTCCCAACAAGTTCACATTAACTCGTATCTAGATGACCTCGACTGCTTCGTTTCGGAGTAACTGCATTTTAGTGGGTATTTAGTGGGTATCACTAAGAGTTGATGCTGTCGCTCATAGTCTAACCTGGCGCAGCCTAACGTGGCTAGTCCTAAGCAGTTACTTTTTTATGGCCTGTTCTATCTAATCTTACCTTTGTCAAACCTAACCTAACATATTCTTAAGTATCTAAACATTCCTACTAGACAAACTGTAGATCCTGACAAGTCGGTATCTACCAGAGTTCAGTCAACTTTCATTTTGTTAAAAAGAAAAAGAAAAAGAAAACACACACACACACAAATTAGGGCCCAAACATTAAGAAATCCGCATAGTTTCGGTGGGTCATGGAGACATCCAACTTAGCTTTACCGTCTATACACTGGAGAGAAAGCATGACCCTCCCAAACTGTATGTGGATTTCTTAAATACATTTCATTCTCCACTTTGTACGCCTTTGTTTAAGTTTCGAAATTCGATACCGATCCGTTATCATCTACTTTCCTTTCTTTTGAAAAAAAAATTGAAGTTAACTGGTATGATGTATAGTGAACTGGCGTCACTCTGCCCCCGACCAAATATCATTCACGTGAAACTGTGAAAAGGTGAACAACTCTTCCCTTTTTTTTTCGGTTTCAGAGAGGTTACAATTTTCCTTTCAAAAGTCCTCTTCTATCGCTGCCTTAAGAGACAAAATTTTCATGCATATAATTAATATAATTATCTGTTTGATGATTCACACCAACTGGTTCTTGACGTCTTATCGATCGTTTCTCTTCGATCTATTTTGACTACTTTTCTTTTCATAGGCTAAACAAACGAATGAAAGTATATCTTAAGTGATAACAATAATAATATAATAATAATAATAATCATAATTCACTCGTTTGATACACGGCCAAACAAACGTATGAATGCATTTTTGATAATAATAATAATAATAATAATAATAATAATAATAATAATAATAATAATAATAATAATAATAGTAACTAACCCGTTTGATATACGGCCAAACTGACGTATATACACATTTTTAATAATAATAATAATAATAATAATAATAATAATAATAATAATAATAATAATAATAATAATAATAATAATAATTCATTCGATTGACATAAGCTACATATTTATGCGCGTAAATATTAATAACAGCAATAAGCAACCATTTCCACTTTTAGCCATAAACAGTGACAACAGAAAAAAAAAAAATAAACGAACGCACCGAGACACAGCCGAGAGTAAAAGGAGGAAAACTGGAGAAAAAAAGGTGGAGTGGAAGTGGTGGAGGCGAGAGTGCAACGGAAGCTAAAAGGATGGACTTGCCTTCGGCACAAAAGCGATAACAAAAAAAAATGTTGAAAGGTCAAGCGAACAAAGGCTTTGAAAGGATTCCAAGATATAGAGATGTAAATGTGAAGAAGTCGCAATAAAGTGGGATGCAAAAGAGAAGCAGAAATAAAATGAAAAAAAAAAATAGAAAAAAATAAAAAACACGCAAGGAACTGTGTGAAAGAGATTGGGAAGTATTGAGCAGTTTGCGTGCGTGCCTGCACACACTATCTTTCTATATATATATCTATATATATACATATATATATAATATATATATATATATAAAATATAATAAAAGATGCCTCTTTTATCGGGCTCCTTTTATTAGATGGAATTGTGTTGAAACAACATTTTTAACTGTCATATATATATATATATATATATATATATATATATATATATATATATATATATATATATATATATATATACACATACTACATATATATATACAGAGAGAGAGAGAGAGAGAGAGAGAGAGAGAGAGAGAGAGAGAGAGAGAGAGAGACAGAAGCAGAGAGAGAAAGATGAGAGACGAGAGACGAGAGAGAGAGAGAGAGAGAGAGAGAGAGAGAGAGAGAGATTGATATTTTTATCAGCCTGAAATATTATCAAATATTATTCACTCGCATACTAAGTCAAGTTTTGTTCTAACAGTAGGCTGCATCTAAAACCTGACAGATAGGTCGATGGACGAGACTATAATCTGTAGATATATATTCAAACTCATAACTATAAAAAAACATTAATTTCTTAGAGACATCCACCGTCATAATTAACCTCTCGCCCCATAATGTCAACCATGACAGTATATATGAAATAAAGATGACCCCACCAATTCCCAGTTGTACCTTTCTTATACTGAACTTAGTACTGCCAGTCGCTTCCAAAACTGAAACATATCCAGTCACGTCTGTGCCATTCGAATATGGTTCTGTTCCTTCATCAAATACAAAGGAGCAAAAGTATTTTGTTTTCGTTATCGCTAAGCACATTTCGTTCTTCATCTACAGGGCCATTTCACACTCGAATTAAGCCACACAGATCTAAATGCATGATATTCTAATGTTTTGTTTTCCTATATAAGGTCAAGATAAACTTTCTTTTTTTACAATTTCACTTTCCTCTTCAACTATTCTTTTTTTCAATATTTACACTGAAGATATATTCGAAATCCCAAATCTCGCAATTTAGATATTATTATTATTTTTTTTTTCTTTTTGCTCTATCACAGTCCTCCAATTCGACTGGGTGGTATTTATAGTGTGGGGTTCCGGGTTGCATCCTGCCTCCTTAGGAGTCCATCACTTTTCTTACTATGTGTGCTGTTTCTAGGATCACACTCTTCTGCATGAGTCTTGGAGCTACTTCAGCGTCTAGTTTTTCTAGATTCCTTTTCAGGGATCTTGGGATCGTGCCTAGTGCTCCTATGATTATGGGTACGATTTCCACTGGCATATCCTAAACCTTCTTATTTCTATTTTCAGATCTTGATACTTATCCATTTTTTCCCTCTCTTTCTCTTCAACTCTGGTGTCCCATGGTATTGCGACATCAATGAGTGGTACTTTCTTCTTGACTTTGTCAATCAACGTCACGTCTGGTCTGTTTGCACGTATCACCCTATCCGTTCTGATACCATAGTCCCAGAGGATCTTTGCCTGATCGTTTTCTATCACTCCCTCAGGTTGGTGCTCGTACCACTTATTACTGCAAGGTAGCTGATGTTTCTTGCACAGGCTCCAGTGGAGGGCTTTTGCCACTGAATCATGCCTCTTTTTGTACTGGTTCTGTGCAAGTGCCGGGCATTCGCTTGCTATGTGGTTTATGGTTTCATTTTTCGTATTGCACTTCCTACATATGGGACAGATGTTATTTCCGTCTATCGTTCTTTGAACATATCTGGTTCTTAGGGCCTGATCTTGTGCCGCTGTTATCATTCCTTCAGTTTCCTTCTTAGCTCTCCCCTCTGTAAGCCATTGCCATGTGTCATCGCTGGCTAGTTCTTTAGTCTGTCTCATGTATTGTCCGTGCATTGGTTTGTTATGCCATTCCTCTGTTCTGTCTGTCATTCTCCTGTCTCTGTATATTTCTGGGTCTTCGTCTACTTTTATTAGTCCTTCTTCCCATGCACTCTTTAGCCACTCGTCTTCACTGGTTTTCAGATATTGCCCCAGTGCTCTGTTCTCGATTTTGACGCAGTCCTCTATACTTAGTAGTTCTCTCCCTCCTGCCTTTCGTGTTATGTATAGTGTCCGTATTTGCTCTTGGGTGTAGTGCTTTGTGTATTATCATATGTTTCCTGGTTTTCTGATCTATGCTGCGGAGTTCTGCCTTAGTCCATTTCACTATTCCTGCGCTGTATCTGATTACTGGCACTGCCCATGTGTTTATGGCTTTTATCATATTTCCGGCGTTGAGTTTTGACTTGAGTATCGCCTTGAGTCTCTGCATATATTCTTTCCTGATCGTGTCCTTCATCTCTTGTTGTTTTATATCCCCTCCTTCCATTATTCCCAGGTATTTGTATCCTGTCTCATCTATGTGTTTGATGTTGCTCCCATCTGGTAGCTTTATCCCTTCAGTTCTCGTTACTTTGCCTTTTTGTATGTTGACTAAGGCGCATTTTTCTATTCCAAACTCCATCCTGATGTCCCCAGATACAATCCTTACAGTCTGGATTAGGGTATCTATTTCCTTGATGCTCTTACCATACAGCTTGATGTCGTCCATGAACATCAGATGGTTGATTCTGTTGCCTCTTTTCTTGAGTTGGTACCCGGCATCCATCTTCTGTAGTACTTTTGTCATGGGAATCATTATTATTATTATTCCTTATCAAGGATTTCTCAATGTTGCTGAAACTGGCAAGCAACGTGCCAAAGGGGATCGTCAAATCCGGTGTAGTCATATTGAATTACTTTATTACTGCTATATACTTATATTACTACTACAAGTTTCTCTCTCTCTCTCTCTCTCTCTCTCTCTCTCTCTCTCTCTCTCTCTCTCTCTCTGACGTTTCGCCCAGATCTGCCGGGTATGGTCACATGTCATATTATTATTATTATTATTATTATTATTATTATTATTATTATTATTATTATTATTATTAACATACTTCAGTAATGAGACAAAATGCAAAGAACGTAAATTGATATAACTCTAGAGAATAAGGGTTCTTTCTTAGTTGGTAATCCTCATGCATCTTTCTCTGTATAATTCTGACGTTACATAAATAAAGATCTCTCCCCAAAGTAAATTCGTTTCTTTTGACCAATGTCACCCTCTCATGGAAGTTACAATCATTATCAAGCGTTCGTAAATAAGTAATTTTGCTAGAAACAATATACATCATATACCGCTGACTTTACTGAGTAGCATTATGAAAGTACTCTTTGCCTTGTCCAGACTGGATCTGTACTGGAAAATACGCTTGCCCTTACCCAGAAGCATTCCAGACGTATTCCAGAATGAAGTTTCAGGAACTTCTCTTTGTTTTAGAATGAAGGCTCAGGAACTTCCCTTTTTCAGAATGAAGTTTAAGGTCTCGTCCTCATTTTCAGAAAGGTTTACGAACATCTCTTATCTTTCAGAATGAGTATCAAGTACTTCTCTCGTTCTCAGAATGAAGTTTCAGGGCCTAATCTCATTCTCAGAACGAAGTTTCAGGAACTAATCTCGTTCTCAGAATGAAGTATCAGGTTCTCTGAATGGAGTTTCAGGAATTCATCTCATTCTCAGAATGAAGTTTCAGGAACTAATCTCATACTCAGAATGAAGTTTCGAGAACTTAATCTGGCGTTGCTCAGAATGAAGTTTCAGGAACTAATCTCATTCTCAGAATGAAGTTTCAGGAACTAATCTCATTCTCAGAATGAAGTTTCAGGAACTAATCTCATTCTCAGAATGAAGTTTCAGGAACTAATCTCATTCTCAGAATGAAGTTTCAGGAACTAATCTCGTTCTAAGAATGAAGTTTCAGGTTCTCAGAATGAAGTTTCAGGAACTAATCTCATTCTCAGAATGAAGTTTCAGGAATTTCCCTCATTTTCAAAATGAAGTTTCAGGAACTTCTCTTAGTTTCATAATGTAGTTTCAGTAATTTCCCTTATTTAAAGAATGAAGTTTTAGGAAATTTTCTCACATTCTGAACTAAGTTTCAGGAACATCTGTCCTTTTTATAATGAAGTTTTGGGAACTTCTCTCAGTTTCATAATGAAGTTTTGTGAACTACTCTAATTTTTATAATGAAGTTTTGGGAACTTCTATAATTTTCATAATGAAGTTTTGGGAGCTTCTATCATTTTCATAATGAAGTTTTGAGAACTTCTCTAATTTTTATAACGGAGTTTTGGGAAATTCAATCATTTTAATAATGAAGTTTTGGGAACTTCTCTCATTTACATAATGAAGTTTTGGGAACTTCTCTCATTTTCAGAAAGAAGTTTTGGAAACTTCTCTCGTTTTCAGAATGAAGTTTTGGAAATTTATTTCATTTTCAGAATGAAGTTTTGGGAACTTCTATCATTTTCAGAATGAAGTTTTGGGAACTATTTCCACATTCATAATGAAGTTTTGGGAACTTTTCCCATATTCATAATGGAGTTTTAGGAACTTCTCTCATTTTCAGAATGAAGTTTGGGAAACTTCTCTCATTTTCATAATGAAGTTTGGGGAACTTCTCTCACTTTCAGAATGAAGTTTGGGAACTTCTCTCATTTTCAGAAAGAAGTTTTGGGAATTTCTCTTATTTTCAGAATGAAGTTTTGAAAACTTCTCTCATTTTCAGAATGAAGTTTTGGGAACTTCTCTTATTTTCAGAATTAAGTTTTGGGAACTTTTCTCAAGTTCATAATGAAGTTTTGGGAACTTCTCTCATTTTCAGAGTGAAGTTTTGGGAACTTCTCTCATTTTCAGAATGAAGTTTGGGGTATTTCTCTCATTTTCAGAATAAAGATTTGGGAACTTCTCTCATTTTCAGAATGAAGTTTGGGAAACTTCTCTCATTTTCAGAATGAAGTTTGGGGAACTTCTTTCACTTTCAGAATGAAGTTTGGGAACTTCTCTCATTTTCAGAATGAAGTTTTGGGAACTTCTCTCATTTTCAGGATGAAGTTTTTTGGAACTTCTCTCATTTTTAGAATTAAGTTTTGGGAACTTTTCCCATGTTCATAATGAAGTTTTGGGAACTTCTCTCATTTTCAGAATGAAGTTTTGGAACTTCTTCTGCATTTCACAAGTGAATTGGGGGTATTTATTTGCTCTCATTTTCAGATGAAGATTTGGGAACTTCTCTCATTTTCAGAATGAATTTTTGGGAACTTCTCTCATTTTCAGAATGAAGTTTTAGGAACTTCTCTCATTTTCAGAATGAAGTTTTGGGAACCTCTCTCATTTTCAGAATGAAGTTTTGGGAACTTCTCTCATTTTTCAGAGATGAAAGTTTTGGGACTTTTCCCGATGTTTCATAAATGAAGTTTTGGGAACTTCTCTCATTTTCAGAATGAAGTTTTGGGAACTTCTCTCATTTTCATAATGAAGTTTTGGGAACTCATTTCCAGAATGAAGTTTTGGGAACTAATTTTCAGAATGAATTTTTGGGAACTTCTCTCATTTTCAGAATGAAATCTGGGAACTTCTGCCTCGATTTTTCAGAAGTGAAGTTTGGGGAAGCTTCTTTTCGACTTTCAGAGATGAAGTTGGGAACTCTCTCATGTTCAGAGATTGAAGGTTTGGGAACTTCTCTCATTTTCAGAATGAAGTTTTTGGAACTTTTCTCATTTTTAGAATTAAGTTTTGGGAACTTTTCCCATGTTCATAATGAAGTTTAGAGAACTTTTCTAATTTTCAGAATGAAGTTTTGGGAACTTCTCTCATTTTCAGAATGAAGTTTTGGGAACTTTTCCCATGTTCATAATGAAGTTTTGGGAACTTCTCTAATTTTCAGAATGAAGTTTTGGGAACTTCTCTCATTTTCATAATGATGTTTTGGGAACTCGTTTCCAGAATGAAGTTTTGGGAACTAATTTTCAGAATGAAGTTTTGGGAACTTCTCTCATTTTCAGAATGAAGTTTTGGGAACTTCTCTCACTTTCAGAATGAAGTTTTGGGAACTTCTCTCATTTTCGAATGAAGTTTTGGGAACCTCTCTCATTTTCAGAATGAAGTTTTGGGAACCTCTCTCTCCTTTTAAAACCACCATTCACCAAGTTTTTAGCCTCATTCCTCTTTCTAAACAACTAGAACTATCGAAGACATAGTCGCATTAAGTAACTGATTAACCAATATTTATGCCATTGGAAGTATTTGCGGCTCTTCCCAAACTAAAAAAAAAAAAAAATTGCCCTAAAATCGTTCTTTCCTTTATAAAAGTCAAATTTTAGACACTTCACCAACCAGCGTTTTCTTAGCATACATTTTTAGTTTTCTGCAAAATAAAACTATTGAGATGGCGTTTTGTCTGTTCGTACTCCCTCGGATCTTAAAATCTACTGAGGCTAAAGGGCTGCAAATTGGTATGTTGATCATCCACCCTCCATTCATCACACACAATACATTGCAGCCCTCTACTCTCAGTGATTATTATTTTACTTACGGTTAAAGTTAGCCATGATCGTATACCTGTGCAACTACATAGGTCAACACCGGGCTGTGGTTGAAAGTTTCATGGGCCATAGCTGAAAGTTTTACATAGCCTTATACGCTGCAGAGGAAACTCGATTGCGCCGAAAAACTTCGGAGCATTTTTTACTTATTACTAAGTCATCCTAGTCTCAAACTTCCTTCACTTTCAACTTTGTGGTAAACTCTGCCCAACTATGTAAATTACTCTCTCTGGCTCTCCGATCTTATCTACCATCAGACACTTCCTCTAAACTATTCCGAAGCCAGAACCTTCCTTTTACTCACTTTTAATATTGCGAGAGTAAGAAGTGGCAAACTTTGAACCAAACTTGACTCATGATCATTGGTATTATTTATTGCACTGATGGAACACTGTAACCTATACAACTGAATGACTATATATATATATATATATATATATATATATATATATATATATATATATATATATATATATATATATATATATATACACATATATATAGTATTAATAGTTTCTATTAGTGAGTGCGTATACGGAAGTACCAAGAGAGAAGCAGAAGCATACTAATAAAATGTAGTGTAGTGGACCTCAGCTACAAGAACAACTTTCCATAACTTGACCGTCCCAATTAACAACACCTTCAGATATGAAACAATGACAACGATGATGACCTTGAGAGAGAGAGAGAGAGAGAGAGAGAGAGAGAGAAGAGAGAGAGAGAGAGAGCGGAAAAAATTTACAAATTAACTTCGTACAATATAAACCTGGCAATAATCGGAATACGAGACTTAACGCATGCAATTCGTGAATGGAGATTATGAATAAAAACAGACGTAAACAAAAGTGCATAAGAGGGGAGATAGAGGGGAGAAAATGAGAGGAAGAAGAAGAAGAAGAAGAAGAGAAAATAATAGGGGGAGAAAAGGAAAGCCAGAAGAGAAGATGAGGGACTTCTGTTTAAAGGAGAAGTGCTGGTTCTTTCTACAGAAGTATCAGGAACTCCTACCGCCTCCCCCCTTCTTCCCGATAACCCAGAGCCATCGCCCTCTAACCTCGCCCCCCCTCTCCCTTGCCCCCTCCCGCCCCCAAAACACACACAAAGCACTTCCTTCTATTGTCGTTCTTCTTATTTTATTACTTTCGCCGTTAATGAAAAAGGGAAAAGGGATGGGTGGAAATCAAACCTGAAATTTATAGTAACTGGCAACTTACGATACTAGATTTATGATACAAGTTGGAAACAACAGCAAATGAATGTTTGAGAATTAATAGTCTATACTTTGTGCATAGAAGGCATCCTCCCAGTAGTGAACACAAATACTACTATCAATTTTCCGTTCCTTTCTTTCAGTGTTGATGACGGGTTTGCGAGCGTTTTGTTGTTGCTAGGAAATAACTTTCCTTATTTGCCAAGAGGGGAAAAGTGCTTCGTTTTACAGGAAATAGGATTCATTGGCCCGATCATATTATCGTTCAGTTATTTACCAATTAAGAACAGTTAGTAATCGTGACTTTGTAAGTCTCTAAGCAAACATGCAACATTTATGTGTGTGTGTATGTATGTGAATCCAGGTAGAGAAGTCACAGGAAAAAATAGTCACAATCTCTCCAAGATAGTGACCCCCAATGATTTTAACCCAGTATGTATCCATATGTGGGGCGTCTTTAGTACAAGCCCGGTGGCGATTTATTTTTTCTTTTACCTCGGTATGTATCCACGTTTGTTGCGTGTTTAATAAAAAGCCCGTTGCGGATTTCCTTAGAAACAAAAACAAAAGACTTTAAATATAATGAAGCTAATGACCCCCAAGAAATATTGTGTGGCTTTTTTTCCTGTTATCTTTTTTCCTAGCCAAGTTTGACTAATTTTCCTGCGACTTTATTACTGGCCACCATGTATGTAGTATTGTAGGGGCCAATGAAACTGGCAAATTTGCAAAAAGAAAAAAAAAGTTAACCCCGAAAGGAGTGATGAAGCTTTAATAAGCTCTTTGCACAATACAAACAGGGACAATATTGTGTGAAATTACCTGAAATCACAAAAAAAAATCAAAATTAATAGATTCGTTTAAATGCAATTCCTATTTCTAAATGTGCCACAAATTTTAACATATTTATCAGAAAGCATTGCACTGAAAAATTCGGATCAAATACCATTGGATCTGCACATCTTTCAAAACTGCAGTTAATAAAAAAATAACCTTATTCATGAATGGTGCATGGGAGACAATTGGTTAAAAAATATGTAATTACTAATTGACAACAGAATCTAAAACTAAGTTACAAAAGTCCAAAATCAGAAGAAGGCATTCCTTCATTAGTGAGTGATAATTATTGTTGTTAACTAACTTTTGTTAGACGAAAAACTTCATTACTAATAGATTAATAACTTTGTAACAGATGAACAAAGAAACAAACAAGTAAACAAACGAAAATTTATTCAATCTAATTATTACTCACTTATTTTGTAATTAAGAATATGAGAGAAAAAGGGAAAGACCAATTAGAATTTTCAATGTAACCTGAGACCGCGGTAACTTCCGAATTTAAATTCACCATCACATTTAGGGAAGAATGTTTGTTACAAAATGATCGGAGTATTTACTATTTAAACCGACATGCATCAGTGCATAATCCCAGATATGCAAATATTGAACAGAGGAGTTTTGTACACAAATACCAAGTTCACTTATGAATAACAAACAAACTAACTAACTTCCAAGTATTCTTTCTTTCCTCGTCTTTAATTCCTTGTATCCCACTGCACGACTTTTCCTTATCACCATCCCATATTTCTTCCCCCACCCCCCTCCGTCCCCCTTCCCTACTATTTGCTATAACGCCTCCCCCTACCGGCCAAAATCCCCTCCCCCTCTCCCCTCCCCCGAGTACCACCTGACGACATTGCCCGCCAAAAAAAGAAAAAAAGAAAAAAAAAGGAGAAAAAAGATCCAAATGCGCGCGGCAAAAATCTCCCGGTTTGGTGCGGGGTTTTGGCGGGAGTTTCCGTTCAAGTGAGCAGAGGGGCAGCGCGGGAAATTAAAACTAAACACGCTGGAAACAACGGGGCCCTGCTACTGACAGCCCAGTATTGACGGCTGAGGGCTCCCGTGGAAAGCGCACATGGACGGGTTTACACACACACCCGCGCGCACGGACCACACGACGGATGTGTGCGTGTATGTATGCCTGCGTGTGTAGCCTTCCGAATCCGTACACGGCAGATGTTTGTTCTAGAGGGAGGGGTTGAAATCTTTCATATACACGTCCTTAAGCTCTCTGCCCCTTTAAACGGTGCCGGGGTTTAGACAGTGACAATCTCCATGATTGAGTTTTTCCATTGAAATACAAAGGATTATCGAGACGTGTCCCAGGCGTGACGTAACGGCATTAACTGTCTGATCCTTGGCCGTCGTTTCTTAAGTCTCTCTGTCTCGTCCTTCAAGTACTGGCAGACTCGTTTTAGTCCATTTTTATTATTATATCTAATGGAGTCTAATTCTTTCCGATAATGTACTTGATGCTAAGCAACTATACCCTAATATTACTTCTGAAATGTATAATTTTGTGAAAAATATTGAATGGGTTTGTAAGATAAGACATATACGTGATAAGTTATAATCCTCACATAAACAATATATATATATATATATATATATATATATATAGTATATATATATATATATATATATATATATATATATATATATATATATATATGTGTGTGTGTGTGTGTGTGTGTGTGTGTGTGTGTGTGTGTGTTTTAAAAAATCACAGTAGAATTCACGTGAATTCATTAAATAGGCGAATACCACAGGAAAAATGATAGCGCTTGGATCTGCCTATCATTTTCCTGTATGTATACGCTTATATATATATATATATATATATATATAGATATATATAGATATATATATATTATATATATATATATATATGTGTGTGTGTGTGTGTGTGTGTATGTGAGAGAGAGAGAGAGAGCTGCTGCTGCAAACAATACACGTGATCAAGTGTGTCCCTTCTACTTGTTCACAAACACAGACGAAACGTAAATGGCCAATCAGGCAAATCGATAGCCGTCTGCACGACCTGGAAGAACATTCTGGCGTCCCCCTCCCCTCATCTTTCAAAAAAAAAAAAAAAAATAAATGAAATAAAATAAAATAAATGAAAAATAAAACGCGACAAAAACAAAAAAGTACACTGAAAATTCCGAGATGGAAATATGGATATGTATATGAAAATATTATAATATATATATATATATATATATTATATATATATATATATATATTGTTTGTAGATAATATTTTATACATATACAATATACATATATATATATATATATATATATATATATATATTATATATAGTTGTAGATAGATAGATAGATCGGTTGTTAGACGGATAGATAGAGATTAATAGATCTATTGTTTCAACACTGCTGTTCCCCCTGAAAGACAGCGCCATCCAGTTTTCAGCCATTCTAGGCTGGCTGCGACTTACAAAAATCGACTTGCATCTATGTACAGGGGAATTTAATAGAACATCTAGTCTCTAACAAAAGAAAATTAAATTTAGATCAATGTTGGTGATGTGGAGTAATAAAACAAATAGTAAAGACATGAAATCAAAATTTTAAAGATCCATAAAGAAAATTCAGGAGCAATGAGTAAGAACAAAAGTAGAAGGAAATACATTTGCCGATATTCCTCGTATTCCTAATGGGGAATCATTTGACAATATAATATCTCAGTTATATAAAGTTTAATTATGGATCACCTAAGATTTTACCTCAAAGCAAAGTCAAGGTAACATTTTTACTGCTAGTGGAGGTCCTATCAAGTTGCCTAGGTAGTATATACCGATAAATTTAAGAACAAGAGCACAGTCAAGTTTCAAAATGATGTTCGTTTCACTTCCGAGAATACAGCCCATAACTGTCTGCCTCCCAAAACCTGGCTCAGTTGAATATCTGTCCATGTTAAACATTGACTGTCAGTCACCGTCACAAATTTCAAGATCGAGTCATCTATATCTGTTTTTCCTAATTCCGTTTACTTCCTCGTTGGACGAGTGGATTTCGCGCTCGGATACCAATCCCGTGGTCCGAAGTTCAATTCTCGGCTCGGCCAACGCGGAACCAGAGAAATTTATTTCTGGTGATAGAAATTCATTTCTCGATATAATGTGGTTCGGATCCTACAATAAGCTGTAGGTCCCGTTGCTAGGTAACCAATTGGTTTCGTAAAAATATCTAATCCTTCGGGCCAGTCCTAGGAGAGCTGTTAATCAGCCAAGTGGTATGGTTAAACTAAGATATACTTAACTTTTTTTCGTAATTCCGGACATAATCCATCGATCAGTCAATCAATAATCATTATCATCCTCGTACAGGCCTCTGTTAAATACCCATTTATGTTTTTCCTGTATTTTATATCCCACAAATCCCCATTCACCTACAGCCACCCAATTTATAATTCTTGTCAGGGTAGGTCTGAGCCTTCCACCTCCCCTGAAGCCCACAAGTGCCCAGCTATTGTAAGTAATAATCAATTCATTGTAAATACTGGAGGTTATTAATTGTAGCAGTTCTTTTAGCAACAGTAAATAAGAAAGAATGAACATTAGGAATATATCTAAAATATACCGTTAATGGTTTACTTTATCAGTAGGCCTATCCTATATACCATTCATCAAGCTAACTGGGTTGATATTTAGAAGGTCAAAATCGTTTCTAAGACGTAATTGTAGCTCCATACCTTTTACACCGTAACAGTGAAATGCGGGGAATTCTAGAAAGGACTGACACCCAGGTAATCAGTCAATTAATCTAAAATAAGAGATCTCAAAAGCAAGAGAGAATTTTAAAGTACTTCGTTCCATTTCCGTATATATGAATGTATCATACGCGTGGAACTACCACATACTACATACGATCAACATATGACCTATGAAGAGAGATAACCTTCACATGTAACGAGAATAAATCACCAAGTTACAGAGTGAATACATATGGCATTAAAGAAGTTTAACCGGCGGGGGAGGGGGGGGAGCACAAGTAGACGTGTAATACAGATGAAATTACATATAGTGCAATGCAAGAAGCTGACATATTACAGATCGGGAGGAGTTTATTCCAAGTCTGCAGCTTTCGAAGAGGAATCATGACACACTCGTCAAATACACTCTGAGTGAGTCACCCGTTCAATTATAATGCAATCTGACATTTCAGAGGGTAAACAAATATTTTTGTCAGTTACATCGAACGTACTGACTCACCACCACCCCTCCCCCCCAACATGGACGGACAAACAGGTTTGCAGGAGGAGGAGGATGGATGTGTCATGTCTCCCCCTACCCTCTCGGTCCAGTACCTACCCCGCGCCAAACCAGAAAGATTCACTCGGATTTTATTATTGTAGAAGATAGATAGTATGCGCTTGCCCAGTATAAGATATTCGTATCCGGTCTCTTCAAGAGTAGCAGCGAGACCGAACGCATAACGTCACTAAGGAGGCCGAGTTAATATTTAATTATTTACAAGCCCAGGAACTTTTGCCTGTATCATTTCCACCGAAAATTCGGGGCAAGTATCTAATTAACTGACTTTGCATCATTTCCACCGAAAATTCGGGGCAAGTATCTAATTAACTGACTTTTCACATTAATAAGATCCACTAGTCTTGGGATATATCTTTTTATAACAATCTTCAAAACAACATACCCAGACAGCTGGCTCTGCACTATGACAATCTATAAATATCCTTCTAATTAGAAACTAAAAGGACTCGGGCTTTCATTATGGCTTGCATTTTTTTCACGAAACAGTTCGCGAAACAAGTTTCTTTCTAATACAAAGTTTCTTTTTACTAGAAGCGAAAACGAAACAGCAAGGCCATGTGCAAAAGTTGACTTGGGAAAAATCACAGTTTTTAGAAGGATACTGAAAAGCTTAAAATTTGTAGATGGGTATAAAAATAGGAAATAGGATAAACGTAAATTTGTAGATGGATAAAAAAATAGGAAATGGGATAAACGCAAATTTGTAGATGGATATAGAAATAGGAAATGGGATGAAGGTAAATTTGTAGATGGATATAAAAAAACAGGAAATGGATAAACTAAATTTGTAGATGGATACAAAGATAAGTTAAATTGGATAAAGGTAAAATTTGTAGATGGATATAAAAATAGGAAATGAGATAAAGGTAAATTTGTAGATGGATATAAAAATAGGAATGGGATAAACGTAAATTTGTAGATGGATATAAAAATAGTTAATTGGATAAAGGTAAATTTGTAGATGGATATAAAAATACGAAATGGGATAAAGGTAAATTTGTAGATGGACATAAAAATAGAAAATGGGATAAAGGTAAATTTGTAGATGGATACAAAAATAGTTAATCGGATAAAGGTAAATTTGTAGATGGGATTAAAAATACGATGGAATAAAGGTACCTTTGTAGAGAAAACATAAAAAATAAGAAAAAGCCGGAAAACGTAAATTTGTAGATGGATACAAAAATATTAATTGGATAAAGGTAAATTTGTGAGGAGGAAAAAAATAGGAAAAAATAAATGGATAAACGCAAATTTGTAGATGGATATAAAAATAGTTAATTGGATAAAGGTAAATTTGTAGATGGATATAAAAATAGGAAATGGGATCAAACGTAAATTTGTAGCTGGATATGAAAATAGGAAATGGGATAAACTACAAAGGCCATGTCTAAGAATAACAGAGTGCGGGACTTACTTTAGTACATTCAGCCCTTCGCATCTCTCTCTCTCTCTCTCTCTCTCTCTCTCTCTCTCTCTCTCTCTCTCTCTCTCCATATGTCGAAGTCTAGCCGATATTACGACCGGTTTATTTACCCTTGTTTATAACAGCAGATTTAAACAAGACAGAGAGAGAAAAAAAATCCCAGATACGGAATAATAAAGTTGTTTGTCGTAGAACCATTTAAGCGTAATCACGAGACGGGAAACTTGGATATTTCTGTGGAAAGGGGAGTCACCTGGAAGAAGAACCGAGTCCGCGGATGAGAAGCTACGAACGGGTGAATAGGTAAGTATGATGAATGTGCTCCCGTCATACGCCGAGACTTATCATCACGTTAGTCGGTGGGTGGGTGAGTTTTATTAAGCCGGGTGGATGAGCTAGAAGACAGTGACTGTGGAGACCTGTCAAGGAGGTCAATATTTTCCTGTGACCTAAATTTGGACGGGTGTAGCGAGAGCAGTAGTGGATCAAGCAATCCGAATAAGATAAATATTTCGATTTTGATTGTTTTTTATTTATATAGCTTTTTGACATTATCCCAAGCTCTGGGGCAACTAAAGCCATTCAGCGCTGAAACGGAAATTGCCAGTAAAAGGTTTGAAAGGTGTTACAGGAGGATAACCTCGCAGTTCCACTATAAAACAATTGTTGGGAGAGTGTAGACAGGAAATTGGAAGAAAGAGAATATGAACGGAGGTACAGCAAAAGGAATGAAAGTAGTTGCAGCTAAGGGCCGAAGGGACGCTGCAAATAAACTTAAGTAATGTCTGCATTGCACCGAATGAGGTGCACTGAAGGCACTAACCCCCTACGGGGTAAAAAAAAAAAAAATATTTCGAGATTTGGAAGCGAAGACTAAGAACAACGCAAATCCTACTCAATCTTTTAACGTATTCAAGCGATATTCTGGAAGAATTTCACGGTGTTCAGATTGATTATAAAGTCTCTCTCATACGCAGACGAATACATTATGAATATGTTATGATAATGAGATCTGCATATACTACTGAAAGCTCTCTTAAGGCTTTTAAATATATCTTATGGAAATCATTGAGGATTTCACTTTTCGCTGCATTGGGCATGCCATGAAAAGTGATATATTATCAATATTCTAAATAATTAAGTTTAATACATATATATATATGTTATATATATATATATTATATATATATATATATATATATTAAAATGTATGTCAAGCGTATGCATATATTTGATATATGTATATATATTTTTTTATAATCTCACAATATAACAACTCCTCCCATTCATTAACATTTTGACTGGAATCCGAAAATTAAAAAAAAACCACGGTGTGAAACAGATTTACTATGCTCTGTTTTTTTGCATCTGTCCATCCACCTGTGGTGGTCGCGTATGGTAACACTGCATCCCGGCGTTTAAATAGTTTCACTATGTGTAAGTTTTAGGTAAATAAAAGGATATCTGGGTATACATTTGCAACTGAAAAGTGTTTTAATAATCTACTGTATGCGAATTACACCGTTAATATTCGAAATAGGATATTATTTAAAGCACAGGACCCAGTGTTACCATGCGCAAACACCACAGGCGGATGGACAGATGGAAAAAAAACAGAGTATAGTTAGAGATGACTAATTTATTTCATTCTCTAAACTGACGATACAAAACCCATGGTCATGAAAAACCAGACACACTCAGTAACACTACCTGTTTTCAGAAAACCTTTCTGAAAATCGCTGAATAAACATCGTAAGAAACTGACATAAAAAGATCCGGAATAAAGCAAAATAATGATTAATATGATCAGACACGATGTAGTATAGTATTTTTGTTCTGATTGGCTGAAGAGTATGCAAGCCAAGCACCTTTATTTAAGATATATTAACGACAAGGTAAGAGGAAATTATTTCAGATTTAATGTGGTCATTAATAAGACATAAACACCCTGACTTGGGCATAAGAACAACAACACACAGACGCACACAGACATTCATTTCAGACAAACTAACGACGAGACCAAGAAGACATTATATGCAAACGCGAAATAGCCACTAACACAACCCAACAACTGAACCGGATGCAAGCGCCTTTGCTTTGACTTCGAGGCCAAAAGCATAATACATACCTGAACCAAGTGCCTCAGTGGCGTGTTCGGTATGGTCTTGGCCTGCCACTTCGGTGGCCACGAGTTCGATTCTCGGGCATTCCGTTGAGATGTGAGAGATGTATTTCTGGTGATAGAAGTTCCCTCTCGACGTGGTTCGGAAGTCACGTAAAGCCGTTGGTCCCGCTGCTAAATAACCACTGGTTCCATGCAACGTAACATAAACACCATACAAACAAACAAACAAACGAACAGACATACCTGAACCCTCTGACGCCAGACATAATGACGTCAAGATGAGGAGGAAATGCGGAACCAAAATGACATTAACACACCTTCACAGGAGGTGTCAACACCTCTGCTTTGAGCTTGGGAAAGAAACTCACGCACGCACGCACGCACTCATCCCAGACACACTGATGACAGGGCTGAAAAATAAATCAAAACATCCGTGAGTTTGTTTTCTGTTTTCCCACATTTCAAAAGCTCGCTAACAACCGTTCGTAAATCATTAAAAATATGAGCCAGGGGTGAAATTGCAGGTGGCTAGGGTCGAGAATGTTGTGGAAAAAGGAAAGTGGGGTTTGCAGGTTTGCAGGAGAGGGGGAAAGGGAAGTGGGGGTGTTCAAAACAGGGCAAAGGGAGAAGAAAAAGATAAAAGGCAGTCGAAAATTATTCTCCGACGAGATCTACATGCAATGCATCTGGTACGAGAGAGAGAGAGAGAGAAGAGAGAGAGAGAAGAGAGTGAGAGAATTTGTCTGCAAATGCATTTAGTACGAGAAAGGGCATTTTGCTATGCATCCGATATATAGTATAAGATATTTTGATCTGTCTATTTACTTATACATACATAGTATATACATGCATATAGATATTACTAATATATATATATATATATATATATATATATATATATATATATATATATATACTATACATAAGTAAATCTGTATAAAGGTATATATATCATATATATATAATATATAGAGATATATATATATATATTATATAATATGAGAGTAGAGAGAGAGAGATTGAGAGAGAGAGAGAGAGAGAGAGAGAGAGAGAGAGGCCTGTGTAGCGTCGCTGGGGTCGGAACACTCCCGCTGTTTGGTAACTTTGGTGGCGTACTTCACCGTAAACAGTTCAACATTGTTATTCCTGCATAATTACCGGAGACTGTTTCAGCGACTAGGGGGAAGGGAAGGGAAGGGGGTAGGAGGGAGAAGAGAAGAGAGGAGAGATGAGGAGAGAACGAGGAGGAGGAGGAGGAGGAGGAGGGAGAGAAGGAAAAGGGGAGGGAGGGGAGGGAGGGGAGAGAGATGAGGGGGAGGAGGAGTTTGGGAAAAGAGGTAGTAGAATGAACAGCGTCAAAGAGAGGAGAAATGGCAACTGTGATAAATTTAAATGATGCCGTTATCCTCCCCTCCTTCGTTCATCCATTCAATCAAATGAAACACAAGGTTGAAAAATAATAATAAAAAAAATTCTATGACGGGAAAAGGTAGAGAGTTTACGAGGAAAATAGTCTTAGGAAAGATTAACAAATGAACAAAACAACAGAGAATATAACAGTAGAGAACGGCTTTAGAGAGGATTACAGTAAAATATATAGTATATATATATATATATATATATATATATATATATATACTATATGTATATACATATATATATATATATATATATATATATATATATATATATATATATATATATATATAGAGAGAGAGAGAGAGAGAGAGAGAGAGAGAGAGAGAATCATCAACGGAAACTTATTTCAGGAAATCACTTCTCACATAAAGCACGGTCAAATTAGAAAAGTTGGGATTGCTGTTTCTCGTGCAGAGAGAGAGAGAGAGAGGAGAGAGAGAGTATTCGCGAATTATAACGTAAATAGTACGGGCATAAACAAAGTGAAGAGATGAAATTCCAGAACTCCATGGCTTTATAAGCCGAACAATTTGACGACCCAATCACTGCGGAGAATCTTGACGAAGAAACGAACCGGAATTATTTTTTTTTTATATTATATAATGTTCTTCATACATCATCTTAATTATATCTGCATTTTAATTCACATGAAGTATCCCTTCCAAAGTTATGACTCCCTCTCTCCATTGCATATGTATTTGTGGACAACATTTTTAAACTTAACTTCAAGCACTCCATAACCATAGTTCATATCTATTGAAGAACTAAAAAAAAGTTATTGATTTATATCATATACTGTCGTCAAACAATGTCGGTATAAGGGACAGAACTCCATTACTACCGGAGTGACCCGGAGAGGTGGGGTTTCGGGGTAGGGGGTGGTGGGCTGGGGGGAGGGTTTGCTAGAGGTTGGGTGAAAGGAAGATGATATAAGCGGAATTAAATGGGGAGACGAACGCGTGGGACAGACCCATATGCAATGAATGCGCATAGAGGAGTTTAGCTGACCACCAGGAAGCCTCAATTTATACAGCAGTTGGTATTTCTAAGAAAATACCAGACCGGCTTTAGTAGCTTCTGTTTAGCCTTTTGATAAAAATCGTAAGTCATGATATGAATTGGGGATTCTCAAGATAACATAACCAGACTCCTTTATCCTTTCTACCTGGCCACCATTGAAGGAATGAAAGGATAAGTATATGAATGAATATTTTGATAATAACTGACAATCCTTGTACTACAAATCTTCTTGGTCCGAATGAGTATATGAATGGGTAAAGAGGCAAATAGTTAATATTCCTCCCGCCTACATTCCATCGAGAGTTTGAAATAATAGACGAATGCATGAATTAATACCTAACAAAATATCTGCCGCTGAAAAAAGTACAGTAAATATTACCAAAACGACTCGGAATATAAACTTAGAAGCATTCTTACAGTATTGGTCACACAATAAATGTCCCGTACCGATTCCCGATCAATTCCTAAGATCATTCCAACTGACAGTTGACGTGATGTATTTGTGAAACCGGAATGGCCCGGTGGCAGATATTTCCGGCATGAAAATCACGTCACTATCCGTAGCGTCATCAATCAAAACTGAATTTTATTAGCGAAGTACGTATGTCACATACGAAGTCTCTATTCCTTAAAGTGTAGTTCAGAAGTTATGGCCAAAGTTGAAGGGGAGTAAGTTTGGCTAAAACTTACAGCAATATAAGCAAGCGGGAGTTCCCAATGATTCATCCAGTTACATTAATTCAACGGCAACTTTTAACCCACGCTGGTGTAATGGTTAGTGTTGTGTTAACCACTCAGATGTCGCGGGTTCGCGTCTCCCCGTGGCCGTTGACAAATCACTGGCTCTGTATCATGATCAGTTACTGCTGCAGTGTGGGGTCTGCGGTGGGAGGTTGAAACCAACATTCTTTGGAAGCTTGAATTTCAAGTCAATGGCTCCTGCGTGCTTGTTCCATGTGAACTGGCTCATCCACTGAAATAATAAAAAAAATAATAATACTAAATTAGTAAATATAAAATTGCCAGCGCTAACTTGCATTTTCGACAACCGCCCATTAGAAGACAACAAATCTATTTTCCTTTTTCTTAGGTACAGGAGAATATTAGACAACTCTTTCAATAGTATTATATCTCCCTTAATTTGACGATTCGAGGTCTTGCAAAACCCCGTCTCTAATCTCATGTCCAACTTGGTGCATTCAGTAAGCTGTAAGTGTTAAGTCTGTACTGCCCACGACACAGCTCTTGCGTTTTTTTTTATACCGTTATCGCTCGACCACGCACATTCTTGCAACATCTGTTCTTCAGATTTAGAAAATTGCATATCATGGTATGAAAGCCAGGTAGATGAACGTTGAGAGAAACAGTTTCAAATAAAACAAGTAAAAAATTCGCCGAGGTTTCTTCGGCCCGATCGCGTTTTCTGTACAGCCGCTACAGCGTATAATCAAGGCAGGACACTGAATTAAGGCCACCGAAAATAGATATATTTTTCGGTGGTCTCGATATGATGCTGTATGAAACTTTAACCATGAAACTTTAACCACAGCCTAGTGGTGGCCTGTCCTATATAATTGCCAAAAGCACGTTTATGGCCAACTTTAACCTTAAATGAAATAAAAACTAACGAGGCTAGAGGGCTGCAATTTAGAATATTTGATGATTGGAGGGCGGATGATCAATTTACCAATTTGTAGCCCTCAACCCTCAGCAGTTTTTAAGATCTGAGCGTGGACAGAAAAAAGTGAGGACGGACAGAAAGCCGACACAAGTTTTCTTTTACAGAAAACTAAAAAGTAAAATGAATGTATATGTCAAACATTCGTTCTTTTGTTAAATTCATGAGAAAAATTAAATAAATCAGGTAAACACTGAATATGAGCATGAATAATGATCTAATGGAATAAAAAGAGAATATTGGGTAAAATTACAATGTTTTTTTTTTTCGTCCTTGTATCAAATTGTGTCAAAAACTTAATAGACAATTGCAATGACCTAAAATATACAAGTTACCTAAGCTACAAGAGACTAATTCCTACATCGAGGAAAAGCATTATTGACAGGAGATGGTATTCATGCATTGAGATTTTGAAATTAACCTGATAGTCGAATGAATAACTAAATTCATCGAATTCGTACGCGGTCACAAAAGTCCAACATAAAATTTCAGAAAAAAAACTATCTGAAAATGACTGAAATTGTGTCAGTCACTTTATCATACAAACAAGAAAGGAAACTTCACAAAAAGTAACTAAAATTATAAGTTTACGTTTGAGAAACATCAATAAGTAATTTATTCCTCCCCGTCATGAAATGCGTTAGAGATATTAATTGTTTAAATGGACAAAATGATGGATTCAAGTAAAGTAAACAGAGCGGTGGTCAACGATGATAAAACGTAAACATTTAAAATAAATCAGAGCAAGGATTCAGGACTTTCTGGACACGTACACATATAACATTTTCTAAAATCATTTAGGCACACGAAGGCATACACACAAGATAATACATATGAATTTCATACATACATACATGCATACATACATACATACATGTACATATATACATTATATATATATATATAAACATATATAATATATATACATATATATATATATATATATATATATATATATATATATATATATATATATATATATATATATATATATATATATATATATATTTTCAAGTTGTTTAAAGGGCAGAGGAAATATCAGTACACCAAATGACACTGGACAGCAAAACCACTTGAGTGAGAGAGAGAGTGAGAGAGAGAGAGAGAGAGAGAGAGAGAGAGAGAGAGAGAGAGAAATTATTTAAGAGTGAAAATTAGTGTGCCCGCGTGATTCGGATCCATCTGCTTTAATTCTTGTGTGTGTGTGTGTGTGTGTGTGTCCCTCTTGCAACAAAAGCTCCATACACACAAAGAGATATTTTCAACCCGTTTAAAACTGGTTGAAATTTATTTGCACGCCAACATTTTTGGCGGGGGGGAAAATTTAGTGACGCTCCCGTTCACTTTTTTTCTTTACTCTCTCTCTCTCTCTCTCTCTCTCTCTCTCTCTATCTCTCTCTCTCTCTCTCTCTCTCTCATCTCTCTCTCTCTCCAGTCTTCTATTTCTATGATGAGTATATTTCCATAGTGAACTGTTGGATGATGATGTCTCATGATAATCATCAAATGATCTTACTTGCAAAAACAAATTATTCCATTCCAACTAGATAAAGACCATAGAATACACGCGCACCCCCTGCCTCTCTCTCTCTCTCTCTCTCTCTCTCTCTCTCTCTCTTTCTCTCTCTCTCTCTCTCTGCCATGTGCTAAATTATAAAAAATGTTAAAAAAATACATATACTATATATTGTATATATGAATATATATATATATATATATATATATATATATATATATGTATATGTATATATGCTACCACAGTACAAGTAGCTATGTCAAAACTTGCGTGCTTTCCTAAATTGTAAAATATGCTCTATCGCACGACAATAAATCAGTATGAATCAATATACGTATATATATATATATATAAAATTCATATTTATATATATAATCTCCTTTTAGTCACAAATCATCAAAATCAACATCAGTTCCCCTTTCAGCATCCAATTATCCCTTCCCCAAACTCCTCCCCGTCTCCGTGCATATCTTCCCCTTGGCCTTGTCCTCTTCCCTCTCTCTCTCTCTCTCTCTCTCCTCTCTCTCTCTCTCTACTCGCATCTCTCTCTCTCTCTCTCTCTCCGTTTATCTTCTCTTATCTTCCCCCCCCGTTTAGCAACACTCGCTGGCTATCAACAGCACAACAAGTTAGCAGACGATTATTCACGCGCTGGCAACTCTCTCTCTCTCTCTCTCTATTTCGAATCGATACTACCCATAAGTATGTTTTCTCTCCGTATTACTTAGGGTCTTTTCCCATATGCTTTCTCTTTTCGAAAGGTGAGTGGTTTTCAAGTTAGTCAAGTAGGTTCCATGAGGGTTTTTGTACTAATATTTAGTTTAGTCTGATGAGCATATTATGATGATAAACATCGTACTCATGAGAGTGAACGCATACTATGTATACGCATACTATGTATACGCATATATATATATATATGTATATATACATATATATATATATATATATATATACTGTATGTGTATGTGTTTGTGTTGGTATCTACTTAAAAAAGTTATCGTTTCCGTTGCATATTGTTTACCAGTATCTTTTTGGAAAGGAATAACCATGAAATCCCTTGAAGCCGACCATTTCCATGTGTTTGGGATGATTTCAGCATACGAGCATTTCAATTGCT
>NC_087215.1:56568007-56635507 GCF_015104395.2 Macrobrachium nipponense | reverse complement strand
ACTTTAATATCACTATACTAACTGTTTCTATTATGCCAGTTTAATCTTGGTGTACTAACCGTTTCTGGTATGACTGTCCGTCACTTCAGTGATACACAGCTTTTAAAGATTAATAAAAATTCAATAATAATTTTTGGCAGGTAATTAAAACTTCGTATGATTTATCCCATTGGAATAAATGTTCACATTGTTATTATCTAAACTGTAAATTTCCATTGGATCCTGGCGACCTCATACCCTTTTCTAGCCCAGGCCAGAAGAAACAAGGAGGAAGGGACAGGCGTTAAAAGAAGGGTGGGCGGTGGTAAAAATCAGGGTTGGGCGCAGTGGAAACTCAACCCTGTATGCGCCTTGTCCTAAACAAAATACGATCATCCCTTGCAACCTCGAAAGTGCGATGGCATATAGCCGCTCTCAGCCCAAATGTTGACGCGAGATGGTCAAGCTGTAGGGGGAAAAAATTGGTTTAGCACTATCAAAGTAATTTGGACAAGCTCTTAGCTGAGTGACATGGCCGTGAAAGCATTTAGGGGTTAAACAAAAAATCATCGCAACTTATTTGAAATTCTGATCAGTCGACCGTCACTCCGTTTCCTGTTATTTTCCTTGTTGGAACCGCACACACATACAAATGGAGAGAGAGAGAGAGAGAGAGAGAGAAGACTCACTTGTAGAGCGGCTACACTCTCCCATGCAGACTAAGATCTGGAACAAGACTTGAAAATACATAAAGAACTGGAGAGAGAGAGAGAGAGAGAGAGAGAGAGAGAGAGAGAGAGAGAGAGAGAGAGAGAGTTAGATTATACATAAAGGAACAGCGCTACGCACGCACAAAGAATTTAGATGAATACGTATTAAGAGAAACTAAACAAAAATTATTTGAGATTGAGAGAGAGAGAGAGAGGAGAGAGAGAGAGAGAGAGAGATAGAGAGAGAGAGAGAGAGAGGGGGGTGGGTGTTAGATTATTCACAATGGAACAGATGTAAACACTCACAAAGAATTTAGATAGATACACGTTAAAGAGAGAGAGAGAGAGAGAGAGAGAGAGAGAGAGAGAGAGAGAGAGAGAGCGTTCAAACGAAATTACACGTAAAAATACACAATAAATAACGCAAATACAAAAATCGAGAGAGGGACGGGAGGGTTTGCATTTCAGGAAAAATCAGCAATAAGAAAGCTGATAATACCCACGAAATAAAGACAGAGTACAAAAACAAAGAAGAGAAAAAGAAGGAGAAGCAATAACTGAAATGATGAACAAACAAGGGCGCAGTCAGGGAAGGAAGGAGATATATAAAGGAATCTTCTATGTAATAAGAAGAATAACAAAGGGGTTGATCACAGGAAATAAGAGTCTCGCGTGAAGAGGGTTGGCGGAAGCGGAGAGAAACGTGGATAAGGAATTACTGTGTGTGTTATATATATATATATATATATATATATATATATATATATATATATATATATATATATATATATGTGTGTGTGTGTGTGTATGTATATAACATTTTACGTTGTATATATACGTTATAACCAATACATCATATATATATATAGATATATATATATATTATAGTATTAGAATAGTATATATATATATATGTTATATTTACGTATAGGTAAACATATGTCGTATATACCGTATATATATACATATGTGTATATATACATACATATTTATTTGTTAATCAAAGGTCACTGACACTTCTACAACTTACCAAGTAAGGGGGTAGTGCCGTCAGTATAACTCATGTGGCGCACTGTTGGCATTAACTTAAGGTTCTTTGCAGCGTGCTTTCTGCCCCTAGCTGCAACCCCTTCCGATCTTTTTTCTGTACCTCCTTTCATATTCTTTTTATTCCATCTTACTTTCCAATCTCTCCCAACAGTTGATTCATAGTGCAACTGCTTTGAGGTTTTCCTCCTGTTTCACCTTTCTAACTTTTACTGTCAGTTTCAGCGCTGAATGACCTCATCTGTCCCAGTGCTTGGCCTTTGGCCTAAACTCTATATTAAATTTAATTCATCAACAACTTAACTACTAAGTCGTGAATATGATTTCTGCGTAAGAATGAACCAACTAAATGGATAAATACTTAGCCAATTCAACCCCAAATAAATAACTGAAAAAATACCACCGAATGAAGGAACGTGTGAAAACAATAATGCACAAGACGACACAGCCACTAAAGAAGGGCAGCACCGCCAAAACAATTAGCGAAAACTGTAAATAAACCTGGCAGTGTTGCCCATTTCGTTAGCAGGTGATTTGTGACTCTTAAGCACCTACCGCTAAAATTCCGACGTCTGTTAAGACGCTTAAAAGATTTTATATGCTTGGTAAAGAGCTTAGGGAAAGGGGATATTTTTTAACATTCTTAAGGAGCTTATTAAGATTCTCTCTCTCTCTCTCTCTCTCTCTCTCTCTCTCTCTGTGTCCTCTGCTCGGGTACGGGTACAAGACTCTTATGCTGAGAGTCGATATATGAAGAAGTGATTCGATGTTAATTTTATCAACTGTTAGTTTAGTTACATGTCTTTGTAATTCAGAGGCCGACGGACAGGCAACCCTTAAAAAGAAACTGCAAAGGAAAATAAGTTGTTGCCCCATGAAGGATGACACCGTGAGTGAGGGAATACAGAATTAAGAGCCAAATTCAAAAGCATGGCGGTATTACTGAGTAACCCATATAGGAGAAAATAGGACTCAGGGAAGAGGCAATAGAATCCTAAGATGATACAACAGAATTCTAAAGAGAAGGAAAGAAGACCTAGAGAAGAGTCAATAGGATCCAGCGAAGAGGCGATCCGATCCAGAGCAGCGGCAACGGGATCTAGAGAAGAGGCAGAAAGATCCTGCTTACAGGCCACACGATCCACAGTTGAGACAACAGGATCCATAGTGGAACATCTATTTCGAAAAAAGGGCAGCGAGATCCAGAGAAGAGTCAAGAGGATCCAGACAAGGGACAACCTGATCCATAAGAGAAACAACAGGATCCAGAAAAGAAGTAACTGTCCAGAAAAGACACAACAGGATCCATAAAACAGACAACATGATCCAGATTAAAGAGGCATCTGGATCCAGAAAAAGAATGAGAACTATAAGATACAACGGGATCCAGAAAAGTCAACAGGAACCATACAGGATACAATAAGATCCATAAGAGAGGTAACGGTGTCCAGAAAAGAGACAACCAGATCCATAAAAGTAGTAACATGGCCCAGGAAAGGTATAAAAGGATCCATAAAAGAAACAACAGGGTTCAGAATAAGAGGTAACAGGATCCAGGAAAAGAGGTAACAGGAATCGAAAAAATAAACGAGAACCATGAGAAACAACGGGATCCAGAAAAGAGAAAACAGGGACCAGGAAAGAGGCAACAGGAACCATACAGGAAACAATGGGATCCATAACAGAGGTAGTGGGTTCCAGAAAACAGGACCCAGAAAAGAGACAACCAGATCCATAAAAGAAACAATAGGTTCCAGAAAAGTAATATGGTCCAGAAAAGATATAACAAGATCCATAGAAGAAACAACAGGGTCTAAAGTCTAGACAAAGAGGTAACAAGATCCAGAAAAAGAGGTAACAGGATCCAGAAAAAGAAACAGGAACCACAAAGGAAACAACAGGATCCAGAAAATAAACAGCAGGGTTCAGAAAAGGGCAACAGGATCCATAAAATAAACAACCGAGTCCAGAAAAGAGGCAAGAGGATCCGGAAAGCATAATATCCGGACTCGGCCTCATTCCCGGTTGTCATAACAGAGCACCTACTTTGAATTCCAGCTTCTTGTAATGACGACATGCAAACAGCTGTCTTCAGTAATAACCAGTTTACTCAGTTGGCTGTAGTTCCTGCTCTGCCAGGTTTGCTAGTTATTCCTGTCAGTCCAAATACATGCCTTTGTGCTCCAGAATGGTTCCTCGCTAGACGAGTCGGTTGCATACTCGCCAACCGATCTGGTAGCCTGAGCTCGCTCCCAGCTGCAGCCAGCACGAAACCAGAAGGCTGTATTTCTGGTGATTAGAAATTCATTTCTCGATATAATGTGGTTCGGATCACAGAATAAGCTGTAGGTTCCGTTGCTAAGTAACCAATTGGTTCCTAGCAACGTATATAAAAATCTAATCCTTCGGGCCAGCCTTAAGAGAGCTGTTAATCAGCTCAGTGGTCTGGTTAAACTAAGCTATACTCAACTTTTTTGTGTGTTCCAGAAACATTGTTAATTTCAACAATTACTATATAGCCTTTTTACCCAGGCACAGTCTGTTAACGGTCATTTTACCCAGATGCAAAAGCTGCAGTGTTCTTTTTATGTAAGCACAAAAAATGCTTAATGTTCTTTTTACTCGGACAGAACTCAGAATCCGTTACACGTCTTATAACTTAAGCAAAGATCAATCAGGTGAGTGTCTTTTTACTTACTCATAAAATTTGCTGTCGGTCTTTTTTTTTATACTAAGCCATAAAATTTGCAGTGTTTCATTACTGAGCTATGAAACAAGCAGCATGTCTTATTTTACAGCTCCAGAATTAGCGGTGTCTTACTGCTCAAGTACAGAAATATCTGTCTCAATATTCTGCTATAGATTCGCTTGTGTCTATTACTCAGCTATAAAATCAGTTATACGTCTCATTACTCAGCCACAGAATCATTAAATCTCTACTCAGATGCAGAATTGGCAGTGTCTTCTTGCTCAGCCACAGGATCAGCTAAGTGCCCTTTTACTCTGGCAAGAATCTGCAATCTGTTGCTGTACATTACCATCATTCGATGTACACTGCACTTCAAGACTAAACAATGTCAACCTCTCAAATCACTGTTTGCATTTTAACCAAGATCACCTTGATTCTAAGCACCTGTGTTATACACTGCCATCCCGTGTTATGCATTACCGCGTTATTGTGAAGCACTTCCACCTCACCTGTTGCACTATGTCGTTAATGCTATATAAGTCGTTCAATAAACACCTAAACTCGCAGTACATAAATATTCAATCGCTGGGTTAATTAGCGCATTAATCATCGAGTTCTTTCACCATAAACCATGTCCTTCATCCCCACTGATACACAGCAGTTTAAACTGTTTCAGCCCCAGTTGCATTACGATTAATGCACGATTAACGCAACTTAATTCGATAAGTGCTTCAAGTGAGTGCATGATTAGCATCTCATTTTATTCTCCCATTGCGTTGTAACGAAGTCGCTATGACCACAAATTACCGCGAAAGATTTCTTGATATGCATAATAGGAGCTCTAAGGCTAAGTGCATTAACTTTGACCAAGTAATGATTTCAAACCAGGCGCCGTCCTTGTAATCTCCGGTAATCTCCTCTCAAGTTATTGGCTCTGCGCTTTTGCTCCGAACAAGTATACAGCAGCTTTCAATTGCTATGAATATAACGGTTAATGTTCCAGGTACACGTATGGGCTAATCCACTTGTAATCTTTTGTCTTTTCAAATTATCATCTACAACCTTTTTTTACTTCCATTACTTTTGATTCTAAGGTTCTGATTCTTATAGTTTGCTTTTTCTTTTCATTACGACCTCCAGACATAAGCGAGTGATTCTTTCTGTACACTTCGATAATGAATCATAAGTGTTCAATTTAAAGTTTAATCCTACTACTCTCCAATACAGAAAGCTAAGACGAAGCTTATTTCTTTTACAATTCAGTGGAAATTGTGTGATCATTATGAAACAAAAAATCTAGCACACAGTCTGACAGGAAGGAGTAAAAAAAAAAGCTTCTTATAGAACATTAAAATAGATACGCCATTGTTCTTGCTCACCATGAAACTTCTCATAAATACACCGTAAATCAACTTTAATAAAGAACTGCATTAAAATAACCGATTGGTATGTATGCAGTTACAATTCTTAATTGATCTTTCACTTTAAGGAAGCTAAAACAGGATTTCCCTGGGGGTGCGTCCACATCACAAACAGGTTACAAACGAGCCAACGGCCTGTGTGGAAAACTTATCACAAACAGGTTGAAAACAAGACAATGACCTTATGTTCAAAACACATCACAAACAGGTTATAAAAATGTCAACGACCCTATGTGGAAAACATATCATAAATAGGCTGAAAACAAATCAACGATCTTATGTGGAAAACGTACTACAAACAGGTTACAAACATGTCAACGACCTATGTAGACAACATATCACAAACAGATTGAAAACAAGTCAACGACCTTATGTGGAAAACATATCACAAACAGGCTGAAACCAGAAAACGAATTTATGTGGAAAACATATCACAAACAGGCTGATAACAAATCGACGACCTAATGGAAAACAAATCTTAGGAAACTCCCGGTTAATCGTATGATGAAGCAATGGTTAGGGCTACCAGTAACTTTGTTTATATGTATTCAACCTGTCTGTGATGTGTGTGGGATAAGTTGCCGGCATTTTATGACGTTTTACATAAGTGAACTCATACCAAACCGAAGTCCGTAATATGACGTTTTTTAAGTAAAGAAAAGTTAAACTACCTCCAGAATGTTTCTTTAAAGCCAATGGTGTTCCAACAAGACATCGTTTAAGGCGGGACAGACAAAAAAAAAAAAAAAAAAAAAAAAAAAAAAAAAAAAAAAAAAAAGGCGTTCGAGAATCAACACTTAAAATGTAACTTTTCCAAGAATAAAAAGGGAAAACGAAGCCACTCCAACAGCACTCTAGCGGTAGAATCAAAACGCAATTTCCTAATCATAAAATAACAGCGGGGAACAGCGAACACCAATCAATCATAAATTTTCATAACAAAAGTTAATCAGGAATTTCATCCATAATATATCTGAATCCTCATTTTCCGCAAATACTTCGCATGATTAACACCCCCTCCCCCTCCCCTAAAACAATGCGTTGGTGGAGCACAAATCAGGCATCAAATGAGCTTCTACGTCATTGGCTTTCCACAGGACAATGCATACACACACGCATTTCAATATGATAATATAATATATATCATTATGTTGTTTTTGGGGTAATGGGCGGTTGTGATTTTTTGTGCATTAACGAAGCAAAAACGCTCTCTGTGTTTCTATGGAGTCCCCTATGTGTAGGTTCACATGCAAGTTGGTACGTAGGTACGTGCGCACACACTACCTGCATATACATGTTGGTACGTAGTAGGTTCGTGAGCACACACTATGCTAGCAAGTATGCATGTTTTCGTTATATAAAGATACTTCTGCTGTACATACAATTACACACGCCAGATTTAATTGTTACAAAATGCAATTTTTCTTCAATTAAAAACTTATTTTAATGAGGAATTTAAGAAAGATAAAACTTGCCCGAGATTTAGTACTTCTCAGCTGACGATAATATACGTACATGGCAAGCCTTTCCTCCAATAACCTTGCCCAGCTGTCCCATGTTGTACAGAGTCTTTGAAAATGTTTTAATTCGACAGCACACACACACTAATATATCGTATATAGATATAGTTATATTTATATAAGATATATATATATATATCTATATAATTAAACTGAGGAGCAAATAAAACAAAAACTTATAAACGGCTCTTCTAAAGTACCATAAAGCTTTCCTGTAAAACGTCGCTCTGTAGCTTCTAAAAAATCCTTAAAGATGAATGTATGATTGGCAACACCACTAACAAGACTAACAAGAGGGCGCTCGCAACAGAATAGACAGACAATGAACCTTACATTCTATTTGTACTTCCAACATTTGAAAGCTAAAATACAGAGTATAAATCTATTTTTTTAAGAAAATAGAATCAAAGGTTTAGTGCTTTGACCTACGAGGCCATTCAGCACTGAATGGGAAATTGACAGTGAAAAGGTATGAAAGGTGTAACAGGAGGAAAACCTCGCAGTTGCACTATGAAATCAATTATTAGAAGAGGGTGGAGAGTAAGATGGAAGAAAGAGAACATGAACGGGTGTACAGTGTAAGGAATGAAAGGGGTTGCAACTTGGGGTCAAGGGGACACTGCAAAGAACTTTACGTAATGCCTACAGTGCACTGCAAAGGATGCACTGATGGCAATACACTCACTCATACGGGGTCTATTTTACTAATATATGTTTATAACAGCATTTTCTTCCAACAAGACCCGGTGTACACCAAACCATATAAGCAGCTTTGGCCAAGGCTGATGAAAAAGTTAAGTATATCTTGGTTATTCCAGACCACTGAGCTGATTAACAGCCCTCCTAGGGCTGGCCCGAAGGTTTAGATATTTCCATGTGGCTAGGAACCAATTAGTTACGTAGCAATGGGACCAATAGCTTATTGTGGAATCAGAAGCTCATTATATCGAGAAATTAATTTCTAATCACCAGAAATAAATTCCTCTGATTCCACGTTGGCAGAGCAGGGAATCGAACTCAGGATTACCGAATAGGTAGGCGAGCACGTAGATCACTCGTCCAACAAGGAACTTGGCTGATGAGGCAAAGCCGATGCGAATAATTAACAAATCTATCTGAAACAGACATGATTATCATGCTGTCTGGCACGAAACAGACGCAAAGAATTGTTCAACTGACTGTAGAATCACAGTCACAGGTAGTCAAGTCATCTCATTAAAAAGAAAGATAAGAGTATCGGTTATGATTAACTATATGGATCGTGGAATCCCGTGTGGATATTTTGAGGTAATCACTATTATCCTTCAGTGGAATTTCTGCCTTAGTGCTTGAATAATACACCGGTGGTTTTATACACACACACACACATACACACACACACACACACACACACACACATATATATATAATATATAATATATATATATATATATATATGTATATCTATATATATATAATAATATATATACACGTCACACAAACACATACACATACGTATTTATATATTTTTTTCTTGATTATGTAGCTTATGATACCAAATACCTGACATTACATTCTTATATTTTTGTTATAGTCTATGTTCTAATTCACCTTTTGACACACACACACATACTCTCTCTCTCTCTCTCTCTCTCTCTCTCTCTCTCTCTCTCTCTCTCTCTCTCTCTCTCTCCCTGATACTGCTCTGGTTGTCTCTCTCTCCCTCCCTTTTTCAGAAGAGAAGAGTGCTCCACATACACACACACACACACACACACTCTCTCTCTCTCTCTCTCTCTCTCTCTCTCTCTCTCTCTCTCTCTCTCCTCTTCCCTTCATTAAACCCGAAGCAAGGGATGCCGGAACGCCTCATCTCGCATCTCGCGCCGAACAAACAAAGCGTGTCGCGACAAAGAGCATTAATTGCTTGATTAATCCCCGTCAGGCAACGACGTCAGATAACGAGGAAAAGGCAGCGCTGCGATTGGTCGACGACGACGCTTCGTTGCAAAGACAACAGCAGCAACGACAACAACAACAACAAAGCAGCCAATCAGGATGAAGCTAATGTTTATGAATAATAATATTAATAATGATAATATTCTTCGTGACTGATCGCCTTCTTGTGGGCTATTTCGTTTTGATGGAAGGGAGAGATGGGAAGATCTTTTTTCTATCTTGTTTTCATTTTGTTTCTTTTCGGTCTGTTCATCCTTATAATTGTGATGATATTAATCATATTGGTATTAATGATGATATTAATAATGATTACATCACTGCTGGAATAATTGTAAGTGTTTATGGTGATATAAATATTAAAATGGCATTGTTATAATCATAATCATTATTACAATTATATTGTTGATTTACTATGATTGTTATCAATATACTATATAATAATAATAATAATAATAATAATAATAATAATAATAATAATAATAATAATAATAATAATAATAATAAATTGACAAAATCAAGAAGAAAGTATCACTCATTGATGTCGCAATACCATGGGACACCGGAGTTGAAGAGAAAGAAAGGGAAAAATGGTTAAGTATCAAGACCTGACAATAGAAATAGAAAGGATATGGGATTGGGATATGCTAGTGGAAATTGTACACATAACCATACGAACACTAGGCACGATCCCAAGATCCTTGAAAAGGAACCTGGAAAAACTAGAGGCTGAAGTAGCTCCAGGACTCATGCAGAAGAGAGTGATCCTAGAAACAGCGCATATACTAAGAAAAGTGATGGACTCCTAAGGAGGCAGGATGCAACCCGGAACCCCACACTATAAGTACCACCCAGTCTAATTGGAGGACTGTAATAGACAAAAATAAATAAAATAAAAAATAAAATAAAATAAATAATAATAATAATAATAATAATAATAAAATAATAATAATAATAATACACCCAAGAGCAAATACGGACAGACTATACATAACACGAAAGGAAGGAGGGAGAGGACTACTAAGCATAGAGGACTGCGTCAACATCGAGAACAGAGCACTAGGGCAATATCTGAAAACCAGTGAAGACGAGTGGCTCAAGAGTGCATGGGAAGAAGGACTGATAAAAGTAGACAAAGTCCCAGAAATATGCAGAGACAGGAGAACGACAAACAGAACAGAGGACTGGCACAACAAACCAATGCACGGACAATACATGAGACAGACTAAAGAACTGGCCAGCGATGACACATGGCAATGGTTACAGAGGGGAGAGCTCAAGAAGGAAACTGAAGGAATGATAACAGCGGCACAAGATCAGGCCCTAAGAACCAGATATATCCAAAGAACGATAGATGGAAATAACGTCTCTCCCATATGTAGGAAGTGCAATACGAAAAATGAGACCATAAACCACATAGCAAGCGAATGTCCGGCACTTGCACAGAACCAGTACAAAAAGAGGCATGATTCAGTAGCAAAAGCCCTCCACTGGAGCCTGTGCAAGAAACATCAGCTACCTTGCAGTAATAAGTGGTACGAGCACCAACCTGAAGGAGTGATTGAAAACGATCAGGCAAAGATCCTCTGGGACTATGGTATCAGAACAGATAGGGTGATACATGCAAATAGACCAGACGTGACGTTGATTGACAAAATCAACAAGAAAGTATCACTCATTGATGTCGCAATACCATGGGACACCAGAGTTAAAGAGAAAGAAAGGGGAAAAATGGATAAGTATCAAGATCTGAAAATAGAAATAAGAAGGATATGGGATATGCCAGTGGAAATCGTACCCATAATCATAGGAACACTAGGCACGATCCCAAGATCCCTGAAAAAGAATCTGGAAAAACTAGAGGCTGAAGTAGATCCAGGACTCATGCAAAAGAGTGTGATCCTATAAACGGCGCACATAGTAAGAAGAGTGATGGACTCCTAAGGAGGCAGGATGCAACCCGGAACCCCACACTATAAATGCCACCCAGTCGAATTGGAGGACTGTGATAAATCTAGCCACCAGAATGAATAACACCCAGCTGCCAGGAGCTAGTCTCGCTTGGTTTATTCTTGTTCGGAGGTCCACATTAGAATTATCATTCCCTTGATTGCCTTACCTCACTAAAGGGCCGCCTACTGGCAAGGTCTGGTGCTGGCATATGGCCGGAGTGAGGAATCTGGCTGGTGTAAAAGACAAATTCTTTATATTTCTTTTAATAATGTGGACTTTTTTTCAGTTTTTTTAAGAGGCATGAGCCCGTGCTACCAGTGGTAGCTTCACCTAATATTGCATAATGATCAGTCCTGAAGTTTGTGCAGACGTTGACCACCTCTTCTATATAGTTTATTATGTCGCTTGTTTATTTATGCGTGCTTACCATTATAATTCTTTCGCTTAGAGCAGGGGCTCTTAAAGTGGGTTGCCCTACCCTCTGGGATGTGAGAACGCCATGCTAGTCGTATGGGACTTTATCTAGGGATATATGTATATATTTTATTTTAACGTGTCAATGTAAACATGGGTACATTTTGTAAACAAATAATATGAAACTATAAATACTTTTGATTTTCTTGTATGCTCTATTCCTAGAGTATGTATTAAACCAAGCATATTAAGTTATATTGTTAATAAACAGGACTAAAGTGGACTTAAGCAAAGAGGGTATGGAACCACACTGGGCAATTCATTGATGGTCTGGAGTCATCAAAAGGTTAAAAAACCCTGGCTTTAGACTCTTCAACCAATTTTGCTTCCTGACCGAGTGAAAAAAAAACTGAATACCATCAAATAAATAAATCAAAACGCTAATACAAAGATGTCAACTAGGTACAAAGCGAGGAAAAGTCAGTGAGGGTATTGCTGAGAAATATATGCAATAGCTCAAAAATGCTACACTGACCAAAATCGTATCTCAGACGAGGCAAGCATCCTTAACGAAAGAGAGAGAGAGAGAGAGAGAGAGAGAGAGAGAGAGGACCTTACAAAATGTTGCAATAACTAAAGCCATAATTCTTTTTGACAGACTAAACCAGTTTTTAAACGAGAGAGAGAGAGGAGAGAAGAGAGAGAGAGAGAGAGAGGAGAGAGAAGAGAGAGAGTAGAGAGAGAGAATCAAGGAAGGAGAGAGACAGAGAAGAGAGAGAGAGAGATATAAAATCTGCCGACTAAAGCCATATTTCAAGCAAGGTAAAAATGTCGAAAATTTTGCACTGACTAAAATCATATTTCAGGCAGGACAAACATTCTTAACGAGAGAGAGAGAGAGAGAGAGAGAGAGAGAGAGAGAGAGGCAGGCAGACAAGAGGAGCTTATGACCTCTTAAATAATCCATTATGGGAAACCAATAAACCACCGCCACCCATAATAATTCACACGGTTCTTTGCCGTCGGAAAATGAAAATATCGGTGAGTGTGTGTATTCTGCGTCCGCTCGGGAGCCCAAGAACAATGAACTGCCCCAGACATTCGGCACAAAAGACGAGAGAGAGAGAGAGTGTGATGATCCTGAAACAAAAGAGTGGCGGGATGTACGATTGTTCGCAGGTTCTTCTGAAGTGGTTGCGGAGGGAATACGAGAGGAGACACCCACCCTCAACCCCTCCCGCCCCGGGGAGGGAAGGACAAATTTGAGTTTGATCTGACGCCGTCACAAACGTTTGCGATGGTTATCTCTCTCTCTCTCTCTCTCTCTCTCTCTCTCTCTCTCTCTCTCTCTCTCTTCCGAGTTGGCATATGTGTCATCTCTCTCTTTCTCTTTCAATTACGAATATATATATATATATATATATATATATATATATATATATATATATATATATATATAATAAGAAGACAATTAGACATCCAAGGTTCTCTCTCTCTCTCTCTCTCTCTCTCTCTCTCTCTCTCTCTCTCTCTCTCCCAGATTTGATATGACATAATTTCGAAGATAAAAAGTAAAATATGACAAAACTGTTAAAAATCTGATAACAGACCAAGCCCAATGCCAATATTTCAGACTACTCTCTCAAAGCTTTCAATTATAAAAAATTTTTATTGGTCAGCCGGCCTCCTCTCCCCGTCCTTTGGCACATTTTCTCCCAGTCACATCAAACATTCTGAAGAATTCCGTCACAAATTCAGAGAAGCACATATGCCACATCACAAAATAAAACTTTTAAGCCTTGATGTTGATTCCCTTTTCACCAAAGTACCAGTAGAGGACGTTCTGCAATTTTTGAGGGAAATATTAGCCTCCAATTTAGATCATTTCCCACTAGCCCTAGATAAAATGATATAGTTAGTTGAATTGTGTGTATCTAATAACATCTTTTCATTCCGGGAGTCATTCTATAAACAAAAATGCAAATGCATTAAGGATAGCCCTTAAGTCTGTTTTAGCAAATCTATACATGGAATATTATGAATAATAAATCAATAAAACCTAAAGACATGCTATGGATAAGATGTGTAGATGATATCCTAATAATTTGGGAAAATAGGTGGGTCAATTTCAAAAAATTTCTTTTAAAATTAAATGCATTAGTGTCCAGCATCAAATCTAAAATTGAATTGGTAACAGACAACAAAATTCCTTTTCCTATGTTTTAATAATTAGAAACACGACAGAATACTCACTTACTATGTACAGAAAACAAACATTTTCATTAGCAAAAATTCGTTATTTTAGTTACCATGACACCTCGATCAAAATTGGCGTAGCCAGCAATTTATTCTTGTGAGACTTATGGATTTGTTCCCCGGGTCTCCTGGAAAAAGAAATTGAACTAATCTGTAAGCAGCTGTCATCTTTAAAGTACCCTGACCATGTCACTGTAAAAGCGATTCATAAAGTGAACGCAGTCTTTTACCATCCTCCTCAAAAGAAGACCAGAGAGATACATAACAAAATAATAATTAAAATCCCACACCTGGACAGGATTAAGACACTGACACACTCTCAGACACTCTATAACCCTTTTGCCTTTACCTACCTTAAACCCTTAGCCAAATCCCTGATTAACGTCCATCAAAGGCCAATTCCCAAAGGCACCGGAATATATGAAATCCCTTGCCTCGACTGCGATCAATTGTACATTGGCTTGACAGGAAAATCACTCCGCCAGAGACTAATGGGACATAAGCCTTCAGTTAGATATGGACAACAGCACTGAGCTATTTTTAACTACATAAATAATCGTAATCACAGAATAAATTGGAATTTGTCTTGTATAATTTATAGCAGCAATTGTCGGTTCAAAAGCCAGATGGTAGAATCAGCTTTGATTAAAGAAAGAAACAATGAATATGTCAAAGGGTGGTTGGGATTCAGATATTATAGATAAAATCTTCAACTGACCAGCGATTAAGAAGTTTAAAGAGAAATTGTTAACAGGGGGGACTTAAGGGCTGACCTATGGACCTCTTGGAATAAATACCACTTTCTGTAGCTTATCTCATTCATTACCTGCCTGAAGAGAGAGACAGCTGGTCTCTGATATGTAGTATTTACTTTACACATTTTAGCGTTTTTATGGGCTTCTTTCATCATATATATATATATATATATATATATATATATATATATATATATATATATATATATACACAAATCCATACACACTTTCCCTTTGGAAGAGGTGACGCAAAAAGCATCAAGCCTTCAGGAATTGGCTACTGACCAGGAGCTATCCATGAGCCTGGCAAACGCGAGTCGAGAGCTGCGCCCCTCACTCACGGAGACCATTTACGTTCCAAGAAAAATGTTTGGCACGATTGTAAATGCGAAGGTAAAAAAAAAGGCAGGAGAACTTATAGAGGAGGGACTAAGTCGGTTTTGCCAAGTAAATATGTGGATTACTGTAATTTATGAAACATTTTGCAAAATGTTCCATAATAAAAGAAAAAATCTAGATAGTCACATAGAACTTAAAAAAATCTTATAGTAAATTAATAGGCAACGTGAAGGGTGTCGAGTATGACAGAGATAATTAGATATTGAGAGTAATAAAAAACTTTCATTTTACAAAGGAAGTGTCTTGGACCTTCATGAGGATTTGGTAGTTAACGTACTGAATGACTATAGAATGAGAGAACAGGTGCGTATGTAACTAAACTGATATACATGTATATATGCATACAAACATACGTGTATATATTTATATATATATATATATATATAATATATATATATATACACTACATACATTATATATATATTTATATATATATATATATATATATATATATATATATGTGCGTGTGTGTATGTGTATGTGAGAGAGAGGAGAGAGAGAGAAATGTTTGTACTTATATAGGAAACACGAACGATACGAAACAGTACATTATTATTATAAAGTTAAGATTTACCAGCCCAATGAGTCTAACTAGACTCTTACGAAACAGTACAAAAACTAACACATGTCATAGCCGGCAATAAACAGTAACGACTGCTATCAATCCAGAAGAAACACGCCGCAGCCATTAAAAAAAGAATAAAGGAAAAAAAAGATTGAGAGGGATGGGCAAAAAAAAAAAAAAAAAAAAAAAAATTAGAGAAGTGGCTATCAAAAGTTTGTGTAAGTAAAGACTGGTAAATTTAGATCGTTAATACTTGAAAACGCTTTTTCGATTTCAGTAAGAACTTAATTCTCTCTCTCTCTCTCTCTCTCTCTCTCTCTCTCTCTCTCTCTCCTCTCATCTTCGTCGTCTCTCTCCTCTCTCTCTCTCATTCCTCCTCTCTACTCATCTCTCCTCTCTCTCTCTCTCCGCAACTTTTAATATCTTAACTCAAAACAGCCCGCAAACATTTCTCACCGCAGAAAATAAGGAAACTTTTCCCCATCTCCCCAGACACAAGAATATTGTACATATTGACATTTAAGAAAAGCAGCTTTATTGTGTATCTTCAGAAACCCAAATTGCTCGACTTTATTGACTTTTTGCCCAAAAGTTCGGAGACATAACGTCAGCGATGAAAATACTTTTGTCTTCCCCATGCGACGGGACGAGAGAGGGAAGTAGACAGAGAGAGAGAGAGAGAGAGAGAGAGAGAGAGAGAGAGAGAGAGAGAGAGAGAGAGAGTTCTTCCTACGTTACTTGGTTGATTTTACAGTTATTGTTTGAAGTTATCAATCAATGTTAATAATGTTGATTAAAGTACTTTTTTTTTAATCTTTAGTCCAATAGAATTTGAAAAGAGAGAGAGAGAGAGAGAGAGAGAGAAGAGAGAGAGAGAGAGAGAGTTCTTCTTGCGATACTTGGTTAATTTCACAGTGAATATTTGAAATTATCAATGTTAATAATGTTGATTAAAATACTTTTTTTCAATATTTAGTCCAATAGAATTTGCAAGAGAGAGAGAGAAGAGAGACAAGAGGAGAGGAGAAGAGAGAGAGAACGAAGAAAGAGAAGAGAAGAGATTTTCTTCTTACGATACTTGGTTAATTTTACAGTGAATGTTTGAAGTTATCAATGATTATAATGTTGATTAAAGTACTTTTTTTCAATCTTTAGTCCAATAGCATTTGCAACCCAATACACTTATCGACCCTGAAACGTGAAAGGAACAAAACCAGATGTCGGCTGTGCCAGACATACGATCCATGACTAAACTTAACCTTTAATAAAATAAAAACTACCGAGACTAAACGGCTACAATTTGGTATGTTTGAAGATTGGAGGGTGGATGACCTACATAAAAATGTGCAGCCCTCTAGCCTCAGTAGTTTTTAAGATCTGAGGGCGGACAGAAAAAGAGTGGAAGGACTGACAAAGCCATCTCAATAGTTTTCTTTTACAGAATACTAAAAAGGACAATAAAAGTGAAGGGGTGGGGGATCATAAAAAAACCGGCTTTATTTACATTTCGAATAAGAACACATTTTCTGAGAGAAAAATGAGAGCACTTTACCCATGAGTCTAACGAGAAGAGTTCTCTGCAACTCGAAAGAGACTGAGATTCCGTTTCATGGCTTAAAGGACACCTCGTCTCTAAGAGTCGAATGAGAAAGCGTTTTCAGTGTCAAAATAGAAAAAGAAAATCAAAATAAAAAAGAAAGCTTCGTTCTGAGAATGGAAAAAGCCACCCGTTCTCAGTGAGCGGAATGAGAGAACCTCTTCTGGAAAACACGAGCAAGAAAACGGAGCACCCTTTGCGCGCGTAATGACGCCCCCCCCCCCCCCCCCACCCCCACCCACCCCACAAAGGCCACTGCGATGGAATTAAGGGGAAATAAATCTCGGGTTTGTTCTCATATCTAATAATTCTCTTAATAAGTCATTAGAAAAATGTCATTAACAGGAACTACGTTCGCGTCACCATTCGGCTCCCGTAAAGAAAATCTTTAATTAATTCTCTCTCTCTCTCTCTCTCTCTCTCTCTCTCTCTCTCTCTCTCTCTCTCTCTCTCTCTCTCCACTTACAATCCCTTAGCGTAATTCACCTCATAATCTTTAATGCATCGACAAACCCAAATTTCTGAATATATTTTGTTGACAATGCTTATTTTTTTTAATATATGCACACGCACATCATATATATTATATTATATGAAATAAACATTATTATTACTAATACTAATCAACTATATTAATTCAGATACAAAGTTGAATAAAAAAATATTCAACAGAATTAGAACAGAATAGAGAAGTACAGTAAGAGCAAAATATGCTGAAATGAATGCAATTTAGATCTTTGGAAAATCCGATCGAATTACGCTCGTCAAGACCAACGTTCTCTACGGCCACATTTTATAGGAAATGTGTTTGACGTTTTCAGGTGCAAGATAAACAATATAATACCATATATTAAACTCCTTTCGGTGGACTGTCAGTAACGTCATTGTTTATCAATAATTTTATCGTTGGTAAGTCTACAGTTAGAAAAATCCTATGATTAAACGTTGCCTAAAAAAGGACACGCCCCCTGTTGGTAAAACTGCCAGGTATCTCCAGAAAAAACGACCAAAAGCCGGGCTAATAAATGTCTAATGTTTTAGTAATAAGGTCATCCATTGGCCTGTTCATTATTATCAACAAAACCATCCCATTCCAGCTATAAAATTGCAGTTTTATTTCAGATTGATAAAGATGACGTTTGTAGCATCGCTCAACCACTGTTAAATTCTCAGAAGTAATATCAATATGAAAGCCTTTGATTTATGCTTAAGGATAAAGATTCATACGATGAATTTAAAAGGAAAGTCTATATACTATATATAGTATATGTAGAATCTTTTTTGGTCATTTTTACCGGATACATATAAATTTGTAATAGCCACAATGCCTTCGTAACTTCTAAAATTTTCGCGCTTTTTTGGATACACTTGTCCCTACAAAGCCTTGAGATCCAAGTGCAAGAAATATGAAGAAATTATGATGTCCGGTAGTAGGAAACGAACGACGAGGGGATTGTAGCTATTGCATAATCCGGTAAAAATGACCAGAAGATTGTACATATATATTTCAGCCTAAAAGCTAATAAAAACTATTCCTACTTGGCTACGATGGTGAAGATAGGTCTATTCGAATTCTAGTGAATATATCTGAAAACGACAGATATATGTTTGTACGAGAGGCAATAGACTTTTTATCCTTCTAGTGGTCAGGTCGGCAAAGTGACCTCGCCGTGATTATGGTAATCCGGGTTCGTTTCCCACTACCGGACAGCATAATTTCGTCTTATTTCTTGCACTTGGATCTCAAAGCTTTGTAGTGATAAGAGTAACCAAAAATGCTCGAATAATTCGAGCAGTTAAGAAGGCATCCGCTTAAATATTTAATTATTAAAACTGGTACAGTTTTAGTTTTTAATGGGAAAATACAATAAAACTATTTGTAAAATGGGACGCAAACGAAAAAGAAAACCATCATGATGCTTTTCAGATATTCCTCGTAGCAAAAACTCTGTCTGCTGAATAATTGCATCTCTCGGTTTCAAAGGAAAAAATAATTTAAAAAAAAGTAAAATAAAAAATAAACGCAGTACGTAATAAACTTGTAACTGATACAGCTTTACGCCAAAAAAAAGTTAAGGGAGGGAAACTGTTGAAAAAAAAAGTTTGATAACCCCTTTTTTTTCTCACTAACATTTTAACTCGAAAAATGCATTGTTGACTAATTGCACTTCCTCGTCATAAAAAGAAGAAGAAGAAGAAGAAGAAAAAGAAGAAGAAGAAGAAGAAGAAGAAGAAGAAAAAGAAGAATGAAATCAGAGCATGCGATACGCAGTAAAGCTAAGGCAATAATGGAAGAGGACACATTTCGGAGGAATTCCCATTTAAACTTTACTTTCTTTCGAGCGAAGTTTTCTCGTCAGCTTTTCAACGCAGCGGCAAATAGCGAGAGGGAATGCCTTTATATTATGTTATAAAAAAGTGTGTATGTGAGAGAGAGAGAGAGAGAGAGAGAGAGAGAGAGAGAGAGAGAGAGATTGATTGTGTATGAGAGAGAGAGAGAGAGAGAGAGAGAGAGAGAGAGAGAGAGATTGATTGTTTATGATAGAGAGAGAGAGAGAGAGAGAGAGAGAGACAGAGACAGAGAGAGAGAGAGAGAGAGAGATTGATTGTGTATGAGAGAGAGAGAGTGCGTGTGTGTTTGTTTGTTTGTTTGTGTATGATAAAGAGAGAGAGAGAGAGAGAGAGAGAGAGAGAGGCGGGAAATTCAGTCCAGTTGCAGCTTCGCATGCCTGATGTGAAACTAGAAATATGTTTTTTTACTAATAATAAGGACAAAGAAGCAAATCGAAATCCCTGTTTAGTTTTGCTCAGATGATCTAAATTGTATCATTCCTCCAAGACAAGCATGTTGTTTGTTTTTGCTTACATCCCTTGAAATGCTTTCCTATCGATCTATTACCTTTTTTTTTAATGGCACAAGAGAACGTTTGCTTATCACATTAAACACGCCGTTTCGGTCAAAATCTTTACACCACTTATTTTATATCTGATGGTAGAAAAATATTTTTACGTACAGATAAACAAACTGGTTTGTTTTCTTAAATTGTACTAAATGCCTTTACAAATAGATATATTTATTGTTTGCTCCTGAATAAATAATATGAAATGTTTCCCAGCCCAGCTAAACACACTGTATTGTATTTATCAAAATAATACGAAATGTTTTTACATCGACCTGAACCAGATGTTTATTTCCATGGTATAAACATATTCATCCACAAGAATATATTGTTTGTAGCTGCTTAAAAGGTACAAAATGCTCATAGAAGTTAAGGTAAACTCATTCCTTGTCTTTGTTTAAGTGGTGTAAAATAAATTTACATCTAAATAAACATAAGCATCTTTACAGGGGCAGCGCAAAAAAGCAATTTTGAGAAATTAAAAATCTTACTATTTTGAATTAACATCTTTAGATTTTACTACGGACGTGGACATTTTTAATTCAAAATGGATAATACGAAATAATTCATTGTTTTTATTTCATACCAAGAAAAAATATTTAAGAAATCAGGACCCATAAAAATTCAATCTTTTCCAGCCGTTGCCTTATTAATTTTTTTATTCGTATATCTGATTTCTTGTCCTCCTCTCTGCCCCTATTCTCTCTCTCTCTCTCTCTCTCTCTCTCTTTGTAAAGTCCACTTCAACATCTATTGTATACGGACACTCCATGTCCAATATCCCATATTTACTAGTATCTCTCTCACTCTCTCTCTCTCTGTGTGTGTGTGTGTGTGTGTACAGCTTCCATTGATTTCCATTACGTATCTTACCTCTTCACGTCTCTTTCGGAACCTCATTTTTACCTTTTGCTGCATCCCTAATTCACTCAGTCAATCAGCGGATCCGTCTACCCGCCTGTATGTCTGTCTGTCTGTCCCTCCACCTTCCCTATCCCGAGCCCCCTGCCCCCCAAACCCCCTCCCTCCTCCCCTTAACCATTCCGCTCTCCTACGTGTGCTGAGTCGGTTTCGATCCCCGTCCTAATGCTCCTGACTGGCGCTCAATTCCATTTAAATCGGATCAGATCCTGTACGCCAGCGATTGCTTTTTGTTTTCCTACGAGCTGACGTCTGTTTTTCGTAGGGAAAATTGTTTGAACAGTTTTATAGCGACCTCCTCCTACCTCCTACGGCTCCCTCCCCCCAAACCCCAACCCCTCTCATACCCTCGCCTCTCTAAACAACCCCTCCCTTAACTCGATGGGAGTGGAGGGGAAGGGGAGGGCTAGATAGAGTAAGGGGTTGGTTTTAGTCATACCTCTTCTTCCTCTCCCCTTTCCCCCACCCATAAAGCAAACAATCCCAAACGCAATAGAAATGGTAGTGGTGGAAGGAGGGGGGCGGAGAATGGAAGGGTGGGGGGGACTGGTATTTGGGGGAAGGGAAGAGGGAGGGGTCAATCGTGGATCTGCCTTTATTTTCTCCTTAAATCGAGCATGAGAAAGTATACGGAATCTCTCTATGAGAATCAGACGAATCTCATAAAAGCTTAGAAAGGCTTTGGACCTGATAGGAGAGGAGGGGGGGGGGGGTTGGGGTCGGGTAATGGGAAGAGGGAACTGAATGAGGTGGGGGAGAGCAACCAAAAAGTGTAAAAGAAGCTGCTTTTAAGGTGGAGGGGAATCTAAGGGGAATCCAAGGGGGAATCTAAGGGGGGAATCCATGGGGAAATGTAAGATGGAACCCAAAGGGGAACATCGACGGGAAACCAAGGGGAATTTATGGGGAATCTAAAAGGGAATCCTTGGGGGAATCTAAGAGAAATCCAAGGGGGGATCTAAGGGGAATCCAAGGGGGGAACCCTAGGGGGAATATAAAGGGGGAAACCAAGGGGGAATATAAGGTGGGAAACCAAGGGGAATATATGGGGGATCTAAAGAGGAATCCCAGGGGGACACTAAAGGGGAATCTAAGGGGGAAACCAGGGGGAATATAAGGGGAAAGTAAGGGGAATGCAAGTGGAATCCGAGGGAGGAATCAGAGGGTAGAGCTGTATTAGACTCGAATCAAATGAAAACTACGCTCCGATAAACACCTTTCTCCGATGCAGTTTTAAATTGAAATCAAATCCAAAAGATAAAATTAAATATTCATTCAGTCAGCGCAGTTTTGACATACAATTGAATATAAAGTATAAGAATGACTTTTCTGTCTGTCGCTATGCAGTAGTCTTAAACTACAACCCTGCAAATTCAAAATACATGATTATTTTGTGAAGATCATTTTTGAATCATCACCAACCACGTTTAGAAACATGAGCGAGTAGCTGTTAAATCAAGGATTTTAACATACTGCTAAACACGTCCACGAGCAACTATTATACAATACAATTATTGTATTATAGTTTTAAATGACAAATTCAATCTCTACATAAAAATATACAGCTACTGTATTAACACTATTTCACATCAGATCTTCAGCAATCCATAATCTGAAATAAAAGGGGAATTCACTCCTCGTACAACCTGAATCTATCACCTTGTTAGTTTCAAAAGAAACCGCGAGGCCAGCCCTATGAGAACTGAAAGTCAGCTCAGTGGTCTGGTTAAACTATTTCTATAATTAATATAATAACAATAATTCAAAGGCGTATTTACTGTTAGCAACAAAGGAAGTACTACGTTATCATGATTACTACTCACTTTTGTCACAACTTTTATTGAGGAGTTATACTGACCGAAATTTCCTTTCTTCCCAGGAATTTTTTTTTTTAATAACTTCAGCATATCGTTAACGAAGGAGGGGAGTTTGGAACGAAAGTTACCAAGCGTTCTGTATGTCACTGCAGCACCTCTTATATAACAACAATAAACATTAAAAAAAGTTTGTTCTCAGAACCAGCCTAGATTAAAATTCTCAGGGTTAAGGTTGTTTTATTCAAAACATTGTTTCTTCGGTATATCTAAAGCTGATTACTGGTGCAACTCTCTCTTGCTAATTTAATCTGTAGAGAAGATTTCTTATTATCATAAGATTAACAATGGGAATAAAGAAGAAATAGAGTTCTGCTTAAAGTTTTCTTCTTTTACTCTACAAGAGTGAACAACATTCATCAGTAGTAAATCTAATAAATCCACTAATTTTATTACTGTCATTTTTTAATCAGTGAACTGACTTGCAAAGCAAACTGTCAACAAAAATGTTAGCAAATGCACGTTATTCAGATCTGTAGATTTCTTATGATAAAACCGTTAGCACACGAATGAAATATCTTCTTAAATTTACTCAACAGTACCTTTAGAAGCGGAAAAATTAGAAGTTGCCCTATTGATAATATTGACTGGCAAACATCTAAAACTTCAAGACTTCACTGTCCAGTAAGTATGAAGTCTTACATTGATAGAACTGTCCACATTCAACAATCTAAATAGCCATAACGGAGTGAATACATAAAAATATACAGACATCCAGAAATCGGAAATTCAGAAAAAGTAATCTAACATTAGACTTAGCCTATAATGTGCATGTATACACACAGACTACCTCTACTATATATATAGATATATATATATATATATTATATTATATATATATATTACTTATAATTATATATATAATTTATATTAACAAGTTATATAATAAGTATTAATTACAGTACTGTCCTTTAATAGTGTCTGGTGTGTCTCCTACGATCAAAACAAAAACAAACATGAAAAAAAAATTATCAGTGTATTCCGAGGATCAGATGCCTGACGAGGGTCTATTCTGTACAGGACACTCACTTTGTCCGCCCAACCTAACGATCCTTCCCTTTCCCTTCACAGGACGTAAGAAAGTCTATTTGGAAGACAGACGGTCCACGCTCTAGAGCAATGGTTCCTAGACTTGACCATACCAAGGACCCCCAGATATGATGAGTACCAACCGAGGATCCTAGCTAATCAAAAGTTATCATTACCATACCGGAATACCCAGTACAACTTGGTACATTTAATATTTGATCATTCCTGCACAAAGTAAGTATAAGTAAATATATAAAATATTTTCAATATTTTCATTGCTTTTAAATTCAATACAAAATAAAATTTGTGAAAACAGCCACATTTTTTAAGGAGTTGAGAAAATAATTTTTACATTGTGTTGCCGACCCCCTAGAGCCTTCTCCTGGACCCCCAGGGATCCGCGGACCCCAGTTTGGGAACCATTGTTCTAAAGCGTTGGTATCTATCACTATACTGAAAATTTATAAAACAAAATTTATTTTTGGATATCAGAGGGTTCAGCTCAAGACTTTTTAACATCCTTGGAAAACGAAAGCAATACTGAAATTCGCAACAGACACTGTGGGTCTAATGCCAGCGCATCAAAGGTCTCAATGAAGCCTATTATCATTATTATTGTATCATTATTTCAGTAAATGAGACCCATTCACATGGAACAAGCACACAGGGACCACTGACTTGAAATTCCAACTTCAAAAGAATGTTGGTTTCAACCTCTCACCGCAGACCCCACTCTGCAGCAGTAACTGATCATGATACAAAGCCAGTGATTTTTATTAACCCTGGGGGAGACGCGAAATCGCGATATCTGAGTGGCATACCACGATACTAACCACTATAACAGCAGACCAGCTAGAGAGTAAAGTGAGATTTCATGTTTAAATAATCAATAGCTTTAATTTCTACAGAACAGCTTAACGTCGAGTGGATAGGTTAGTTAATTAGTACCAATATCAGTAACATTCAGGCTCTCAGATTGCCTCGCACCAGTTGACCCAGCTGAAAATGGGTACTAGTGTCTGGTAGGGTTAAGAAAAAAAATCATGCTACCAGCAAACTCATCCCTGAAAATACATTAGGAATCAGGAGGCTGTACTACATTTCTGGTGCAACCTTGATTTGTCTGTATATATATAATAATATATATAATATATATATATATATATATATATATATATATAGATATTATTATATATTATATATAATATATATATATATATATATTATAGAATACCATTTTATTTCTATAAGTACCCTAAACCAAGAATTTATGCTCTTCTCTCTCTCTCTCCTTTCCTCTACAACAGTCACCTCTCGTCTTCCCCTTATTCTTCTTCTTGCTGCTACTACTACTACTACTACTACTGCTGCTGTTGCTGCTGCTGCTCCCTGGCCCTTGTCATGGATCCTCGCAGACTAAGCGGCGACTTGGATGCAAAGCCCCTGAAATAAGACGGCAAGTCTGGCACGTCGGGTGGAAAATACGACCCTGATTTATCAAGCCTAAACCCCTGGGCCAGACCTGAGTTTAGAGGTGGGGGAGGAGGAGGGAGGTCTACGTGGTGATGGGGTCGGGGTGGGGGAGGAGGGGGAGGGGCGCGAAGGGATGGAGGACAAAGGGGGTAAGACTTAAAGGAAGGAAGGAAGGAAGGCGAGGACATGGATGGAGGAGGAGGAGGAGGAGGAGAATAATATGGAGGAAGAGACCAATAAAATTGAGAGAGAGAGAGAGAGAGAGAGAGAGAGAGAGAGAGAGAGAGAGAGAGAAGGGGAGGGGAAGGTGGATTTTGTGCGATTGATAAGTAACGATCTGGAGAACATAGAATTACAAAATAAATCTTATAATCATTCTACGAGAGAGAGAGAGAGGAGAGAGAGAGAGAGAGAGAGAGAGAGAGAGAGAGAATCACATTCCTCCCCAGTCACTTATAAAACAAGATTCTCGACTACAAACCCGGGGAAGGAAACGTGTAGCAAATGAGAGAGAAAGAGACGAAGACAAGAGTCATAATTCTGAGACCAGGAAACAAGGAAATATAAGCAAGGAGAAGTATGCACAAGACTGTCAAGTAAAGGAGAGAGAACTGCAGTGGGCAGAACAGGAGCCTGCCAAGATCCCGGGGAGATCTTGGCAAGATGCACAAGTCATGAACCGCGCCGTGACAATGGGCGAGGGATGAAACATCGAGGAGGAAAGGGGAAATAATGCCTACGAAATGCATTATTAATTCAAGCAGGCAGGAAATACGAGAAAAAGAGAGTTACAAGGAATTACAAGGATTAGGATGTCTCAAAGACATAATTATTAGTCCGATTAGTCCATCAGGGGAGACTTCTTGTGCTCACTTATCTCTAGGAGCAGGTTTTACAGTTCATTCACAGTGTCCTAATGATTTTGTCTAGCTTTCTTCTGAAATCTTCCACACTGTTGCTGTTTACAACTGCTGGTGGCAGTTTATTCCGTGTGTCACATATCTTGTATGCAAAGAGGCTCCCACAATGAGATGCGTTGTATCTCTTCAGTTCTAGTTTCCATCCATTATTTATTGCCTGGTTTTCCTTTAACGTAAAAAGGTTACTGTCTACTTTTGTTATGCCTTTCAGTATTTTGAATGTTTCTATTAGTTGTCCTCGCAATCGTCGTGTTCCTAAGCAGTACATGTTCAGCCTTTCTAGAGAGAGAGAGAGAGAGAGAGAGAGAGAGAGAGAATATATTACGTCAACGAATTGTTTCACCTCAGTGAGATGAGTATCAACCAAGACCCAAAGAAGAAGTACTACCTCATCGAGGCCACCCGGATTGACGATTGACGGTCTACTTTTTGAGGGACTGACGAACTTTCAAATCGAGAGGAGCAGACGGACGGGGGAAGGGGGGATGGTTGGGGCCGGATCCGACAGCTTATGGAGTTGAAGGAAGATTTAGCCGGAGGGCGTGAGTGCATAGACGGATTTGTACAGTAAAGGGATGACGCTCGAGGTAACATTACAGCTGAAATGCATAACTGAAAAAAATGAGTATATGTTAACAGATGAATGGTTGCTTGGCATAACAAACTTTACAATGAAAATCCTGACTACAGAAATAACTTAACTTTCTTAGTGCCTATTTACAAAGAGGTAATGCTGTAATGACTGCCTGCGAAGAACAATGAAACATCATTGATACAAATTGAAGTTTCATAATTGTGTGAAAACCCTTCAGACTTATTTAAAACATACTTTTAAATTGAACGCCAGCCCCTTCAACAAACTTAAAAATAACAGAACCTTTCATTTTCTGGAAGAGCAGCTGTAACTATCATACAAGTATGAAATTTCTTTAAAGTCCTAAGCCGGAAGGAACAATAAGAAAAGAAGCCGATGGCAGACGCGCCGTTGCAAGAGTCCTTTTTAGAACTGGAGCGTTTTCCAGGCAGACAGCAGCCAACCATTCCAGCAGACTCTTCTCGAAAACAGCGGGACATAGCAAGATATAACCAGTCTCGTCTGGGCATAGAATGATTTGGGTGTAAGAGAAAAGCTTTTCTCTGGGAATTATATTCCCAACAGAACCTTGGGCATTATTTTCGGAAACTGCATCCGTGTCACGTTAATAAATACACAGGAACATGGACTGTTTATCATAACAATATTACTGCATGCTGTCATGCAGTACCGTGATAATATACAGAGGGAATGTTGTTAGAAAGTTAAGAGAAAAAAGTGAAAAGTGGAGTGCAAAAGAAATAATAAACATCAATATTATCACCACTGTCATAATCCAACACAAGTGACCTACGGTCAAGATTCTGCCCAATATAAAACATTAGAATCACTGAATAACCATGACATTATCAACGACTACTTAAAACAATTATACGTCAAGAAAATTCTTGATTTCACCAAGACAATGTTATCCATTCCGAGAAGAAATCGAGGAATGTGAGTGTTTTTTTTTTTTTAAACTATTAGCCTTCATGATGATTTTGCAAATTGATAAGATGACGCAAACCCCTTTGCAAGGGTGCTAATGAGACTTCAGTCTTTCTTACAGGTCTCGTAACGCAGGCAGTATGGAATACCTCAAGACTTTAAAGGACTTCAAGGAATCCTATCTTCAATCGATCTAAGAGAGGAAAGGCGACATTAAATATTAGAAAGGAGTTCGCAGTCAATCTTGGTCATTAAATGTCAATCATCTTGGAAAGAAGAAAATAAATCTACTTAATTTAACTTTACTGCTTTTAAATGAACAATCCCGTCAGACATAACTGTGGTGAAGGGGAGATAAAACAGGTAGATATCTTAAACATTTCTACTAAATGGAAATTTCAAAAACGATCCTTCAGCTCTAGTGATAATATGATACTATATATATATATATATATATATATATATATATAATATATATATACTGTGTGTGTGTGTGTGTGTGGGTGTGTTTTATTATATATATATAGATATAGATTCTATGTTTGTGTGTGTGGTGTGTCGTGGGTATATATATATATATATATCTATATATATATATATATTGTTATGTGTGTGGTGTGGTGTGTGTGTGTGTGTATGTTATATATATATATATATATATATATATATATATATATATATAATATATATGTGTGTGTGTGTGTTTGTGTGTGTATGTGTGTAAGGATATACATACGTATACATATAAATTACACACACACACACACACAATATCTCAAGAGACCAAACAGACATACACATGAACATTGTCTAAGTCCCCTTTTCACCCACGTAAGACCTGGGAGAGCGAGGCAGTGGCATTAAATACAATAACCTTTTTTCTCATTACTTGAAGGATTGGCTATTGGCGATTCCTGTATTTCAGGCGAAAGATTCTTCTTTCACCTTTATAATTTGCGTGAGGTTGTTATTCTAATTTGAAGAATTGACAGAAGTTTTCTGAATATTTACACTTTTGTATTGATAGTTTCTAAGCAGCCTCAGTTACTTTAGTTAGTGTTCCATAAGTGCCTCCGGATATCAGGGGAATATTTTTTTTAATTAGCTACTATTTCAGTATTGTGCTTATTACTTTTGTTTCCCAGTTTCATTTCAGAACACCAAAAATTACAGCAATTCAAAGAGTTTTCTGTTCACATGCTTGCTGATACTATGGAACTATTGATCAGATTAGATTACCTTCAGATTTCCTAAGATTAGTGAATTCCGTATTAGCACTCAGTGAATTTTCCATGCCAGTAATTCTTTCCTGTAAGTGTACTGATGCAAACTATTCCATTCTTAAAATTTTAATTATCTTCAACAAGTTATATTGTCTTGGTCACCCTCTACACTGCATCTACTAAGATCTTTTTCTAGGTGGTTGTCTATTACTGACAGCTTTTGCCCCTAAAAAAAATATATATATATATATATATATATATATATATATATATATATATATATATATATACATATATATATATATTGACGATCTATGACGATCTATTGACGATCTATTGCTAAACCATGCGATATTTCATGTTGTCGTACAGCTGGTGGAAGGAATGAAAGGAGGCAGGAATGAAAGGAGTTGACCAAGCGCTTTCGTGTATTTTTCACACCTCCTCAGGGACAAGTGATACAAAAATTCATTATTTGTTACAAAGACACCTCTGTGGCAGCAATACATAAACATAAAAACTATTGTACTACTATTTAGTACGATAGCTTTCATGTTTATGTATTGCTGCCACAGAGGTGTCTTTGTAACAAATAATAAATTTTTGTATCACTTGACCCTGAGGAGGTGTGAAAAAACACGAAAGCGCTTGGTCAACTCCTTTCATTCCTTTCTCCAGGTGTACGACAATATAATATATATAATATATCTATATATATATATATATATATAAAGATATACTAAAAAAAAAATATAAAAAAATATTATAGATTAGTACACATAATTGTTTATGTATATATGTGTGTAAACGTTTTACAAAATATGGAATCACTGGGTGAAGCATCTTGCTAACGTCTTTTAAGACATGCTTCACTCAGAGGTTTTATCTTCGGCAAAACGCTTCACTAGCGACTCCGTCTTTTGCAAAATTGTTCACCCAGAGACTTCATCTTCTGCAAGCCGTTCCTCTTCCAGACTCCATCTTTTGCAAAATGCTCCACCCAGAGAATTTTATCTTCTGCGAATAGTTCCTCTTAGAGATTCCATCTTTTGCTGTGAAATGCTTCACCCAGAGATGCTCTTGGAGGTTCCATCTGTTGCAAAATACTCCACCCAGAGGTTTCATCTTCTGCGAATCATTCCTCTTGGAGGTTCCATCTTTTGCCAAATGCTTCACCCAGAGATTCCATCTTTGGCAAAAGGTTTCCCTTAGAAACTCTGCCTACTGGAAGACTTTTTCATGGGAGTGCAACAAATGCCAATATTTCCACTTGAAGGTTCCCTCTAATATATGCAATAAGAAAGTATTAGCTCTCAGTTCTTTAGACTGTAAAATCCTAAGATATTTCTCTCATGTTTCAAGTACGACGTCAGTCTAGTTCAACCTAACGAGAAAGTTTCCCTTTATTGTATTTCTAGGCTCGACATACTTCTTTAATTTTCCAACATAAACTATCTTAAAAATAAAATTATTCCAGTAGATTCATAAACTAAGCTTAACTTACCGTAGCCCCGTTTTTCCATTCCATGCTGTAATAAACACGCTTAGCCAGCAGACACCAGGAGCGAGCAAAACTTCAGCTCTCTTGCAAAACAGATAATCGAGAGCGAAAAAAGTAATTGCAAACGTTTCCAGGAATTAGAAAGATCTCTAAAAATTCCAAATTCTGTACTCGTTGTCGAATGACTAAAACAACAGATCTTTGGGTTTAGTCTGGACACGTTATTCGTTGGAAAGTGAAGCCATGGGGATATGACCCCAAAAGACTTCTCCGGTGCAACGCGCTAAGTATCAAAGGATGAAGAAATGGAACATTAATTTATCGGAAAATCAGGGCCAAGTTACCTCTCGGTGTAAAGTACAATCATACGTTCACGTGAGTGGTTTCTTGGACCTCACATCAACTTCTTTCACTTTTCTTCTGAAGATTGAAAAAGAAACCCACAAAATCACTGTGTATAACGTGTTTACTTATAAGTATTTACATTTTATTTTACTCCACACTCGAGTACTTTCAGGCACTATCTGTGGCCCATTTTCAAGAGATGTGTAGGTTGTCAGCCGGGAGACTGCTGGCCTTGACCTAGGCTGACAACCCAAACATCTCTTGAAAATGGGCCACAGATACGGCCTGAAAGTACGCGAGTTAGGAGTAAAATAAAATGTAAGTACTTAGAAGTAAACACGTTATACATAGTGATTTTGTGGGTTTCTTTTTCAATTCCTGGACCGCTGTGACCCACTGTCTTATGAAGTAGACTCCTAAAATCCGTTACAAGTTTCGGTAAATTTTTTTCTCCCGTTATAGACTAAGACTTTTAATTTCTGTCCAAGAGATTATTATGTCCGAGTAGGCTGGTGATGGAATTCTTCATTGAGGAAAGTAATCTATATTCATTTATAAGAAACAATGATCAGGAATCTTTAGTTATTTGAAAATAGTTCAAGGATTTAACAACAAAATACAGGAAAAAGTGGATATTTATCTTTAAAAAATCTATATTAGCCAGAAAGAAATAAAAGTCGTCTGTAACATTCTTCTGACGAATGTTCAAGAAATGCCAGAGAACACGTCCCTAGGGGTCACAAGGATAATAATCAGTCAAACAGAAGATCTTGCAAAGAATAGTCCATCACTCTAATTTACGGTGAGTATGATAAGGAGGGAAGAAACAGAATTTACTACATCGGGGCAAATAGCAATAACTTAAAGATACAACAGAAATGCGAAAAATATGACGATGATCAAAATTAAATCAACCTTTCTACGCACTTGCTACAGCCATTTAGTTTGTTGACGAAATACAAGTAATAGGATATATTATATAAGTTGCTTAGGGTCGTCGACCTTCTAAGGAGCTTGTTCAACAGCATCACGCTGTTATAAAAAAAGAACAGATGCAAATGTTCTGAGTACAGCGAAGCATACGATAACTCAGGGAGCAAGTTCACTGACAAAACTCCCTTCGAATTAAAAATATGACTTGCATCTATAAGCCTTCTACAACCTTAAACAATTACACATTCCATAGCTATTAAAACGGATTGAAATAAAGAAAGCATACAGCTGTTGCTTGTATGATTTACAACAATGTAATCAGCTAAAGATACACTGCAATATGACATGGGGCTAAAATTGGTGCCAACTTTGCTGATAAAGAGAGCTTTAATACCTACCGTGCAACAAAAATTGCAAACCGCTAGATTCTTAGTTTATTTATAACATTTGGTCTAAAGCAGTAAGCAATACTCTGCTAGTCTGCATAAACTGAATCGATCGAGATGAAACGCGAATGGGAAGTTTATTGGAAGAGCGACGAAGAAAAGAAGAGTAGAATCGTCTGCATACCATTCATCTTTGACCTTGACAGCTATTGGAACGTGCGGTCGACCTGAACTGGGACACTGGTGACAAGAATGAAGAGTGCTAAGAAGGGATGAGATCGCTTAGGGGACATCATCGCCGAATACAGTTGAAACAACAATCTTATTATAATGGGCGAAATGTCTGTCCGTCCGTCTCTCATTCAATTACGGCCAAACGGCTGGTCCAACGGGCATGAAACTCGGCAGGGTTATAGTGGGACCCCTAAGATGGTTTATAATGGGGTTTCATCCTACCTCCCCCCTCCCAAGTGGGTGGGGGTGAGAAGGGCTTCCCTGAAACTGAGCTGGTTCTGCCCGTGAAACGAGGCTGATTACGCCCGTAGACTTAGTTACATTTAGAATTTTCGTACATAATTTCTGTATACAAATGTTTGCTAGTAGCTGATAATAGTCGTGCAGTTCGAATAAGGGCAAAAATAAAAAACTAGAAGTTAGTTGCCATACACATGTACTCTAGAAGTAAGTTGTTAGTTTGCTGAAAGGACTTTTTTCCAACCTCTGTCAAAAACATCAAAAATAAATGTCGCTTCGGCACATGGCTGTACCCAGTTTTTACCTTACTTCCATTCCTGTTTCCATTTCTTTATTCTTACTATCCAACCTCAGTAACTCCCTCTTTTTACTGGCTTTAGCACTGAATGGTCTAAACTGTCCCAGAGCTTCGCTTGACACCCTATATTTCATAAACAGATCAATATGGCCCTTGTAAAGGACGATTCAATTAACTAGGATGAAAGATTAACCTTACAACTTAGCGAGTGAAGGTTAAGGGTGAGTGATAACCACTTTGTTCCAGTTCCTTCAGTATTTACGTATTCGTAATCATGAAAGCGTGACTCTTGCCACTATGAAGCTTCTATGGTCTGTTTTCTGGTGCTGTCAGTATATAGCCGCAGTCGATATTATTGACTGGTGGAATAAAGACTTGTAGTTCAAATGTTTATGAACCTGCAGAGTGTACATTCATTGGTTTCACTGTCTCCATGGTTACCAGAATTATATATAAAATAAACTAATACTATTCAAAAAAATAATACTATGATGACATTTTTGGAATTTTTCGTGACATCAAGATGTTTTGTATTCACTTTTAGTTACCACAAAACATTAGCCAGTCAAAAAGCAAGATCGAGATTTCCATGATAACGGCATGGATATTTATCAAAGGAAAAAAAAAAGTATCAAGTTCAAAATTAATTGCCCTGGATCGCAGTTAGACTCGTCAAAAAAAAAAAATCGCTCATACTACTAAAAATACAATATAAATACGCATCCCAAGAGCTGGGAATACTGTCAGACAATTATTAAATTTCTTGGCAATGCTGCACATGCTCTTCCCAAGGCAAACATTCCCTTCAGACGCATCTTCACAGCAATGGCCTGTCGGAAAAATGTGATTACTGTAATTTATTCGTTTTTTAAGCGAAGATCCAAACCACCAAAACACTTTTGACATTCAGAAATGTCTGAGAGGCATTCTTCATATTGAAGGCTGCCCAAACGAGAACACCGTGCGGCAAACAGCTCTTTGAAGAGCGCCGTGTGTGCGGTTCCACTGAAGAGTGAAAGCGCCCATCAACCAGAAGGCTGTCACAGAAAGGCCTTTAAGGAGTCTTGAGAGCAAGTCGGTCGACTTACCATCACGACAATGAGATGCGAAAACCGCAAATGTATGAATAAAAAAATAAAAAAAAACAGCAGCGCCAACCGTTTGATGTAACACTGGATGGAGGCTTACGACGAGAGCTGTCACTAAGAGGAAGCACGAAATCTTCCAAATAAAGAAGACCATAAGAGAGAAGAAGGGGGTGCCGTTGTAAGGGCGGAGGGAGAGGAGGGGGACATTTCACCGTATTAGAAACGAGGGAAAAATCTTTCAACGAGACTTTCCAACAATCAGAGAGCGCCACAATCCGATCTCCACAATCAGAGGCCGGGTCAATAGAGTGGTCGTTAGGAAGGCATTAAGAACGCCGAGTGGCCACGAATGCCGGCCAATTGACGTGGCAGTGGAGCTCATTATGTTGTTTGTGTTATGGGAAGATAACAGGGGAAGGAGAGAGAGAGAGAGAGAGAGAGAGAGAGAGAGAGAGAGAGAGAGAGAGAGAGAGAGAGGCTACGGCATTGGAATAAACGCCAGAATACGAACATGATCGTAAATAGAACTGTTAAATTTTAGATCGGTGAAAAATAACGAAATCATGTTGGAAGAAGAGAGATTCATTATTAAACTTTAAATTATTTAGCGTCATAGAGAGAGAGAGAGAGAGAGAAGAGAGAGAGAGAGAGAGAGAGAGAGACGCATTAACAAAGAAGAAATCGTCCAAAATATGAACATGATCATATAAGAGGGCTAATTTCAAAATCGACGGAAATGACAGAGTAAAAAAAGGCGATGAAATTGCGAAAAATGGAAGAAAATATAAAATATTCGAAAAACTACGATATTCCAGACATGAAAAGCTACTGAGAAATTCTGGCAAACGCAGCTACACAACTCAAATAATTAATACACGAACACACGCAAATCCATGTTTGCGTGTGTATTGCAAATACATAATGCTAAAAAACTCTTAACACTATACTGAGTGACTTGAATCATTAAGTATAATTTCTTGAAATGAAAAATTTCAAAGAAGAAACCACATTAAATTCAAAAGTATGAACTGCTGAAACGTACTGAAGAAAATAACAAGGAATTGCTCTCTGACAAGAAAGAAAGAGATGAGATGGATAGAAAAGAAAAACAGGAAGGAAAAAAAAAAAGAGGAAAGGCCCCTACACCTCTGAATTCTTGGCCGACTCGAAGTGGAGTCGAAGTGCTCTGGCCGAGGGCCCTCGAGACTCCCAGTGGCTGAAGCCTGAGGCGGTGGTGCCCCTTGTCCTAGGAGAGTGTTATTAAATTATCATGGTTACAATCACACCAAGTGCCTCCTTCTCCCGCACTCTTCCAAGTCCCCTCCCCCCCAACCCCCAAACTACCCTCACCCCCTTCTTCCCCCTTCAACCCGGCCCCCTGGAAGGTCCCCAGACTCCTGGAGACGATGAGGAGGACGTACTGTAACTTGTCCTCCGCAAGGTCGAAACCTCCTAGAGAGATCCCGTCGAGAACGCCTCAAAAAGAAAAGCGTAGGGGATGGAGTTGTTTAGCACTATGACGCCTTCCAGCACTTTCTCTTTGGCCTCCAGCTCGAGCGAGAGAGCGAGAGCGGGAGCGGGAACGAGCGCGTGTGTACGTGTGCGTGTGTGTCGCAGGAGAGAGAGGCTGAGGTTTTGAAGGAGATTCTGAGAAAAAGGGGAGGCACGTTCAGAAGTTCACTTCAGAGGCGCACCTCAGCGCCATCAGAGCACTGACTCGGATAACGAGTTTACAAAATTTCCAGCTTGAGAGTGAGAGTGAGAGAAGGAGAGAAAGAGAGAACGACGATGATGAGTTCTGATGAGGAGGAGGAGGAACTTGGATACAATCCTTTCTCTAAAAATTTCCCTCTCGGAGAACTACCTATTCATGTATAATGATATGGGTGACTCGCTAGCACACTTGCTCTTCTTAAGATCTCTGAAGAGTCTACGACATTATTCAATTTAGATTCTCTTTCGTATTTTTCTCTCCTCCTCAGACTCAAAGTATATTCTTGAGGTGGGAAACTATAAGTGACTTACTCATTAATTATTCATGCACCAACTACTCGGGAGTATATTTCTTCTACTGTATCTGTATGTGCTTACAAGCACGTTGCGCATGCGCACAGTTTGGTTTCGTTTTGACCTGATAACTTACTTCTCACGTAACGAGGTACACCCACACATTTTATATATATATATATATGACTGGTAAAGGTGTTCTGTAACAACAGAATTCCATCTAATAAAGGAGCCCATAAAAACACCAAAATGTAGAGAGAAAAAGTACTATATTTCAGAGACTGCTGTCTCTCTCTTCAGGTATATGAATGAGAAAAGTTTACAGAAAAGGTGGTATTTATACCAAGAGATTCGTCCACAAGTAAGCCAATTTAGGTCACCCCCGCTGATAATCTTCCTTTAATCTTCTTAAGCGTTGGTTGAATGAACACTGCGTCGACGATGTCTGATGTCCAATTCCCTTTTGAGATGTCATTACCTGCTTCTCTTTTATTAAGGCCGATTCCATCATTTGACTCTTGTACCGGCAGTTGCTGCTATAAATTACACGTGACATATTCCAGTTTATTCTATGGTTATGTTCATTTATATGATTGAAAATAGCCGAGTTCTGTTGTCCATACCTAACTGACCGTTGTGTTGTATTAATCTCTGGGAAGTGATTTACCTGTAAATCCGATGTAAGATTGGTCACAGTCCTGGCATGGGATCTCATATACCCCCGAGTCTTTGGGCGATGTCTTTTGTTGGACGTTAATCAGGGATTTGGCTAAGGTATTTGGGTAGGTAAATTGCAAAAGGGTTGGATTTCCCAAGGGTGTGAGTTACTCTCTTAATCGTCTCCAGGTGGGGAATTTTGATTTTATTGTTGGGTGTGTCTCTGGTCTTGTCTTTAGGGGGTCGGTAGAAAATTACGTTTGCTTTTTGAATTGCTTTCTCAATTATATGGTCAGGATACTTTAAAGATGAGAGTTGCTTGCGAATTAGTTCAAATTCTTTTTCCAGGAAATCTGGGGAACAAATTCGTAAGGCTCTTAAGAATAGGTTGCTAGCTAGACTTATCTTGATAGTATTGTCATGATAGCTAAAGTAGTGAATATATGAAAGTGAGAACGTTGGTTTTCTGTATATGGTAAATTTGTATTCTGTCGTGTCTCTGATTATTAAAACATCAAGAAAAGGAATTTTGTTGTCTGTTTCCCATTCAACTTTAAATTTGATGCTGGGCACTAATGCGTTTAATTTTGAGAGGAATTCATTAAAATTACCCCACTTATTATCCCAAAATGTTAGTATGTCATCCACGTATCTCATCCACAGCATGTTTTTGGGTTTTATTGCATTTATTACTGTAGTTTCAAAGTATTCCATGTACAGATTGGCTAAAATAGGACTTAAAGGACTACCCATACTACACCCGAATTTTTGCTTGTAGAATGATTCCCCGAATGAAAATACGTTATTAGATGCACATAATTCAACTAACTTTATTATTTTGTCAAGTGCCAAAGGGAAATGATCTGAATAGGGGGATAATTTTTCCCTTAAAAACTGAAGAACGTCCTGTACTGGTACAGGACGTTCTTCAGTTTTTAAGGGAAAAATTATCCCCCTATTCAGATCATTTCCCTTTGGCACTTGACAAAATAATAAAGTTAGTTGAATTATGTGCATCTAATAACGTATTTTCATTCGGGGAATCATTCTACAAGCAAAAATTCGGGTGTAGTATGGGTAGTCCTTTAAGTCCTATTTTAGCCAATCTGTACATGGAATACTTTGAAACTACAGTAATAAATGCAATAAAACCCAAAAACATGCTGTGGATGAGATACGTGGATGACATACTAACATTTTGGGATAATAAGTGGGGTAATTTTAATGAATTCCTCTCAAAATTAAACGCATTAGTGCCCAGCATCAAATTTAAAGTTGAATGGGAAACAGACAACAAAATTCCTTTTCTTGATGTTTTAATAATCAGAGACACGACAGAATACAAATTTACCATATACAGAAAACCAACGTTCTCACTTTCATATATTCACTACTTTAGCTATCATGACAATACTATCAAGATAAGTCTAGCTAGCAACCTATTCTTAAGAGCCTTACGAATTTGTTCCCCAGATTTCCTGGAAAAAGAATTTGAACTAATTCGCAAGCAACTCTCATCTTTAAAGTATCCTGACCATATAATTGAGAAAGCAATTCAAAAAGCAAACGTAATTTTCTACCGACCCCCTAAAGACAAGACCAGAGACACACCCAACAATAAAATCAAAATTCCCCACCTGGAGACGATTAAGAGAGTAACTCACACCCTTGGGAAATCCAACCCTTTTGCATTTACCTACCCAAATACCTTAGCCAAATCCCTGATTAACGTCCAACAAAAGACATCGCCCAAAGACTCGGGGGTATATGAGATCCCATGCCAGGACTGTGACCAATCTTACATCGGATTTACAGGTAAATCACTTCCCCAGAGATTAATACAACACAAACGGTCAGTTAGGTATGGACAACAGAACTCGGCTATTTTCATCATATAAATGAACATAACCATAGAATAAACTGGAATATGTCACGTGTAATTTATAGCAGCAACTGCCGGTACAAGAGTCAAATGATGGAATCGGCCTTAATAAAAGAGAAGCAGGTAATGAACATCTCAAAAGGGAATTGGACATCAGACATCGTCGACGCAGTGTTCATTCAACCAACGCTTAAGAAGATTAAAGGAAGATTATCAGCGGGGGTGACCTAAATTGGCTTACTTGTGGACGAATCTCTTGGTATAAATACCACCTTTTCTGTAAACTTTTCTCATTCATATACCTGAAGAGAGAGACAGCAGTCTCTGAAATATAGTACTTTTCTCTCTACATTTTGGTGTTTTTATGGGCTCCTTTTATTAGATATATATATATATATATATATATATATATATATTATATATATATATATATATATATATATATATATATATAAAATGTGTGGGTGTACCTCGTTACGTGAGAAGTAAGTTATCAGGTCAAAACGAAACCAAACTGTGTGCATGCGCAACGTGCTTGTTTACGCACATACAGATACAGTAGAAGAAATATACTCCCCTGAGTATTTGGTGCATGAACAATTAATGAGTAAGTCACTTATAGTTCCCAGTGAAGATACCCTCTGTGGGAGAAACGGCTTGATGATGATCACACACACACACGCACACACTATATATATATATATATATATATATATATATATATATATATATATATATATATATATATATATATATATATATATATATAGATATATATATATAGTATATATATATATATATAAGCGAATTCCACAGGAAAATGATAGTCAGAAATCCAAGCGCTTTCGTCTTTACTCAGACATTGTCAAGGAGTTAATGAAGTACAATTGGAGAGAATGGTCTCAGGTACACACAAGATCAAGAATACCAGATGGTTAATTGTCAAAAGGGTAAAAATTAAAAGAGATAATCCAGGATTATCAGATATCACACGGTCACAAACCTTAACAGATTGACCCTAACCGAAATTACAAAGTTTCTTTACAGTCCAAAACATGTAAAAACTGAATATATTAATATTGTTGCTTATATTTATCTACAACTTTTTTCATTATGAAAGCATGAAGTTTAAATAAACCAAGACTTAAATACCCAAGGACTTTTGTAGATGTGGCATGGAAAAGAGCTAGAAAAACATTTTATTCAACTAATGACAAACTTGAATTTAGTAAACATAACATTCTAAAATTACCCTATGATGAAAGGTTCTTAGATATTCCTAGAATTTTAAAGCTTTTTAACATGAATGTTGTTTTCAGTAATATTAATGTCAAGAGTTTAGTAATCAAAAATTCTCCTAAAGATCTTCCAGGCTGCATATATGAAATTCCTTGCAAAAAGTGTGATAAAGTCTATTCCGGACAAACCGGTAAATCTCTTTCACAACGTCTCAAACAGCACCAATATTCTGTGAGAACTGGGCAAATATCGAATGCATTATTCGTACATATGAGGGATTTAGACCATCCTATTAACTGGAGTCAAGCAAGAGCCTTAATCCCATGTAATGACACAGTTAAAAGGAATATCATTGAATCTTGTTTCATCAAGTCAAATAATAGAAATGTTCTAAATTTAAGTCTTGGTTTATTTAAACTTGATGCTTTCATAATGAAAAAAGTTGTAGATAAATATAAGCAACAAAATTAATATATTCAGTTTTTACATGTTTTGGACTGTAAAGAAACTTTGTAATTTCAGTTAGGGTCAATCTGTTTAGGTTTGTGACCGTGTGATATCCGATAATCCTGGATTATCTCTTTTAATTTTTACCCTTTTGACAATAAACCATCTGGTATTCTTGATCTTGTGTTGTACCTGAGACCTTTCTCTCCAATTGTACTTCATTAACTCCTTGACAATGTCTGAGTAAAGACGAAAGCGCTTGGATTTCTGACTATCTTTTTCCTATGGAATTCGCTTATTTATGAAGTCACGTGCATCTACTGTGATTTTTTAAGCATATATATATGTGTGTGTGTGTGTGTGTGTGTGTGTGTGTGTGTGTGCGTGTGTGTGTGTGAGATCATCATCAAGCCGTTTCTCTCACAGAGGGTATCTTCACTGCTAAAATGCAAGTCAACAGGAAGTTTTGTGCAGAAAACTTCAACTAAAGCCTCGAGCATCTAGACTTATGGCTCACTGACAATACAAGCCTTGTGTTAGCCCTTCCCCCTTCATTCACACACTGCGCCACTCACCATCTTCCAGTCACTCGTGTTTCCTGGATATTAATTCATGTTCTTCCAATATCACTTTTGGTCTATATAATCTGCTATTTCTTGGTCTCCTTTCCCATTTCCTCCCAAAAACCTTCAGAATTATTCACCCTCTTCATCAACCTGTTACTTTTCATTCTCTCCACTTGACCAGACTGTCTTGAAAAGCCCTGATCCACCTTTCAATTTATGACAAACTTATTACCATTCATTTATAACTAGTTTTGTTAACCTTTTCAGCGCTTCTTATTTCTTACGTACTATTCAAAAGATTCGTCCCAACACACTATACCAATTTCTTTCATTTTCATTCAACATTCATACTTCACTTTCAAGGCGAGTTAGCTCGATAATCCCGTCAAGCATCTACATCTCTTCCAATTTCTTTGTTGGTCTTGCTACTTTCCCTGTTTCACCTATTCTGTGACTCACTGCCTCTTTTCTTCTACGACCATTTGCTAATATTTACACCCGAGACCCAAATGAATCCATTACAATTATTCATCAATCTCCTAACCTTACTCTATGTGACCACAATTTTATCTTTTACCTTAAATTTGAAACTCTCTCCTTAGTCCCTGCAACTTCTCTTTACCGTCACTGTATCACCTATATACCAGCCAATCCTCACTCCATTCACAGCCATTACACCTTTATCTCCTGCCCTTCCTTGATTTCTCTTATTATTCTATACTCAAATACTTATCAACCTAACACACCTGAAAACCATTCTTACAGTCATTTGTCTGTCCACTTATCATGAACTGCACTTTTTCATCATAAAAACAGATTACCACTCAAAACTTTAGTACAGTCTATGCCACTCATACCAGACGCACCATCCAAATCTGAGCTAAATCGGCTTCATTTAACGCTTTCTCTGGATCCATGCTCACCACATAGGCAGTTTTTCCTTTTATACTTCTTAAACGAGCACTGCTCTCCTCCGGTTAACATTTCTGTTGGCTATCTTATTTTCTCGAAATCTCCCATATACATTTTTTTGTAAGAAATGGAAGGATATTTTCTTCTCAGTGCCCCCCTACTGTATTTACTCTTATGCATGTGTATGTATTCAATCTACAGAAACATCAACGCAATATGAAAGTATAGAGTTTTCTTGTTTTTCGTTATCTTCAGCTTTGCGCTTCCGCTGGTGACCATTCGAACGAAACCCAGCTTTATACCATAGTCTAAGCTACCACTACCAGAAACTAATATTCAACTAATAAACTTTATGACAAGGATATTTATGGCAACACATACGCGTCTCCTAGTTTACAGCCCGTGTATTCGCTGCCTCTTCCATAAAGACTACCAAGCTAAATAATGTGTTCAGTCAATCCTTTGAGTAATACCTGGCACTTGAGCTTGTTTGAAGGGTGTTCCGGAAGCTGTGTGAGGCAGACATAGGGAGTGAGAATCAGAATGATGATAAGAGATTGTGATGAACTAACAAAGCAAACTAACAGAGCTAAGGCTGCACTAAGTCACAATTCATTTTTCCTGCTTTATTGTTAAATGCATTTAGGAATAGAATAGAATATAGAATTAAGGTCAAAGGCCAAGAGGAAAGTGACAGTAAGGGGGTTTGAAAGGTGTAACAGGAGAAAACCCTCTCAGTTGCGCTATGAAACAATTGTTCAAGAGGATGGAAAATCAGATGGAAGAAAGAGAATATGAACGGAGGTACAGTGAAAGGAATGAAAAAGAGGTTACCAGCTAGGGGCCGAAAGGAGGCTGGAAAGACCCTTAAGTAATGCCTACACTGTACCACGTGAGGTACAATGACAGCACGCATTCCAAACAAGTTCTTCCGAGAAAAAATAAAAGACGTGGGTCGGTTTTTCCTGGCTAATAAAGAAAGGAAATCGTCACACAGGGACTCAATATCATATCGAGGACGAAAATATTGGTCTTGACGGAAACAATGCATTCCTAGGTAATGACCTAGGACATTAATGATAAGTGGGGGTAAGCGGCTTTAGTTCCTGAGAAGCGCGAGAGTACTCGTAAGACGAAGGTGAGTGGCGCAGTATGTGTAAGCGAGTTTGACGTATTGCTGATGGGGTTGCTATGTAGGCAGGATTAGGTCATAACCAATTAGAGTTATACTACAATTTCAGCAAAGTCATAATCCGTTATAAATACACACTGAATACACACGCACACACAAACACACACACACGTGTATAATATATATATATATATATATATATATATATATATATATATATATACATATATATGTGCGTGCATAGAAAAGTATATAAAAACACATATTCATCATCTAATCACATCTGACCTTTACAGCCACCTTGCAAAGAATAAAAAATAAAATTAAAAAAAATTAAAAACTCAAAGGTAAATGGACTTATCTAGCACCATATTCCTCGTCAGTTTCCCTAATTCCCTTCGCCTGACTCTTGCCCTCTCTCTCTCTCTCTCTCTCTCTCTCTCTCTGTCTTTTTTTTTTTTTTTTGAGTCTTTCATGACATGACCATTCATCCTTTTGTGGCGCTGCAGTGTCTTAACTGGTATCTGATCTATGCTCCCTTTATCAGCTGACTTTTTTTCTCTCTCTCTTTGACATTTTCTTATCTTTAATTTTCAAATCGTTTTCTTCATAGCGTGTTGCCTCTGTCTTCTTTCATTCGGGTTTAAATTCTTGCATTAATCTTTCCGTGCAATGTTTGTGATTTACTGTATGAATATGTATATATATTTATATGTTTGTGTGTATGTATATGTATACACACACACGCACACACACACACACACACACACATATATATATATATATATATATATATATATATACACATGCAAAATATTTATATAAATATATATATATATATATATATATATATGTATATATATATATATATATATACATACGTTCAATATATTATGCGTGTATATATATTATATATATATATATTATATATATTATATATAATTAAGCTATATACACCATAGTATAAAAAATGAAAGTATTTGCTCCCATTAAATTCTACCCAGTCTGCGCTCAGTCATTAAACTGAACTTACCTCAATAAAAACCATCCTGTAGGATGACTCTTTACAACCCTCATGAAAGCATACTATCCTTGCAAACAGGCTTCCGTTGCATATTCAACACACAGAACAGACAAAAGGTGCAAATGATCTGAATGAAAAATAAGGATATTTAATTACAGTTTCTTTTAAGTGTAAGTATATCCCTAAAGCTATTCTTACATTGTAAAAACTTATTTAGCAGACTAATCCATTTGTAGTATATTTTGACTCTATCATTAAGTGTCCCGGTTCAGTTAACGACCTCTCTCTCCGAGCCTCTGTTCTTTCTATCTCCCCTAGGCCAATATCGCCAAAAACTGGCTCTCTTTAATCTGTCCAAGGGATAACCCCACACCCCCAACCTACAGAAATCCCCAACCCCATGGAGTCCACCTAGTCTTGACCAATCTACCTGAGAGAGCAAGTGGGGTCCTTTACTGATTGGTCCCAACTGTTCACTTGACTGGATCTCTGATGAAAGCCAACTCTCTCTCTCTCTCTCTCTCTCTCTCTCTCTCTCTCTCTCTCACATACACACACACACACACACACACTGGCGTTCTGTAATACATTTTTCTCTTGTCACAAACGCATGAAGATAATTCCTTTCTATTCTAACCTATATGAAACCACTTTGATTCACTGATTCATATTTCCAACAGACGGATACGGTTATATTACTCTCTCTCTCTCTCTCTCTCTCTCTCTCTCTCTCTCTCTCTCTCTCTCTCTCTCTCTCATCTGTTGCTCATTCCAGAAAAGTGACATGAACCTGATAAGACATTTTCTCTCCGTAAGTACAACAAGTTCCACCAAACTTTCTAATCTCGACATTCGAAATATATTAGTATGAAACGAAGTTAAAACCCGCCCTATTCCTTGACAGTTGTGAGTTCTATGGCTTCAGAGATTCAAAATAGCAAATTAATTAGAGAGAGCCAGTGGGGGAAACCGGATTAAATATGTAGTGGCAAAACCCCTTGATAGACCAATGGCTCGCCTGGTTATTGAGTTCCCGACAGTGTTGCCATCTGCGACACCACTTTGCCCTACCTTTGATACTAAATTAAACACAAACCCATAATCACGAATTTAGCGCGACGATACAAAAAAATACCGACAAAACCAGGCGAGGAAACGATTGATACAACGTACCAAAACAAACTTCGGATATCGGGAAGGAAATAAACGACACAGACGCGGCAAACTAATCGAAATAAAAGGAATTATAGCCGACGCGCTAAGAGCAGCGCAACATCTTAGGAAGGACACGGTGGAGTTGGCATCACTGACTCGTCGCGCGCGCGGGTCTTTGATGGCGATGACCCCCAGCCTGCAAATTACACATCAATCAGCGCTAGTTTCACAGCGGGGGGATGACCATCCTCTATTTACTCTCGTATTCCCTGGAATTCACTCGTTCCATTCCAGGGCCGGATTCCAATTCCCCCTTGAATATTGGCAGGTTGCTTGAAGCTTTAGGGAGAGAGGCAGGGGCTTGGGAGGGGGGGAGGGGGTGTTTGTGTCGGGTCTGGTGTCTGGGTAGGATAGGGGTGGGAGAGCGCCGAGGTAGTATACCAACTCTGTGCTATAGGAGACTAAAGCCTATGTTAATGTACAGGAACGCAGACACTCATCTGAGAGAGAGAGAGAGAGAGAGAGAGAGAGAGAGAGAGAGAGATACATTAAAACATATTTCTTTGATTTATTCTCTGCCTGCGTACCCAAGAATTACGCTATCTTTGTTTCTCACTCTCTCAAACACAGGTATTTATACATCTCTTCCTTAGAATAGAGGCGAAATGTCTTTCATTCAGTTCTCTCTCTCTCTCTCTCTCTCCACACACAATATATACGTATATATATTCAAACACTTGAGCTGAAATTAAAGTTTTCTGATCAGTCCGTCAACTAAATAAACGTTTTACAGTAAAGGTAATATAAATCCGAAACCACAGAAAAGGAAACCGTGTACGAAAACTCGAATGCAAAATGTTCTTGCTAAAATAAGTATGTAAAAAGATTGGTATCCACATCCAATATCCACATCAGAAACCTAATTGAGGGAACCGAGATTTCGACTTATAGTCGATGAACTCCTCAGCGAGACGAGTGATGTAAAATTCCTTTCAGAACTCGCCAATGTCCAAGGAAAAGGTAACCTCCTGAAAGTCATCTCGTAATCAAACGGGAAAAAATCCTAATGACTCAATTTTTTAAGCTTTGTTCCATTGCCTAAAAAATGAAATAACTGGATTGCTTTGCTTTGCTTGTTTTGTTCACGTTACAATGGCGTTACAAAACCAGAGGTTCACGGTGGATGTTTTTGAGATGAGGACTCAACTCTGTAAAAACTCCTAAAATTAAAAAATTTTAAACTAACAAACTCCTAAAATTTAAAAATTTTAAACTAACAAACCTAATAACAAGAGAACTACGGAAGATTAAGGTCGAAGTTGAGGAAATATTACGAATTTCTAACATCAGACCTTATTCCTAACAGTAGTATACTGTTCTAAGAGCCTTAAATACGAGATATCACGCTCCAATCCTCTTGTCATATGCTCCCTTCTCTTCACAAAGTAGAGCTCTTTCTATTTCTTTTTTTTTGGTGGGGGGAGCGAGCTTTCTTGATAAATTAATGACCCTTTTTAGCCTTCCAATAAGAATGTGTGCTGCTAATGACAATAATGTAAAAAAAATATCTTTCGGGAAATGAACCCGCTGCTCTGTGATAATCTAGCCTGACACCATAACCACTTGACCACTACAATCAACAACAACAACAATAATAACAACAGCAATAATAAATATATCTATGCTGTTCTCAAGCGTAGAAACATTCCAAAATCATAAGAAAACAAAGTCTATCCTACAATACGATTGACGCGCTAGGCCACTAGATCCATCCCTTGGATTGATGGGTGATAAAAAGCTGGCGACACAAAAGTCAAGGTCATTGTCGCCAAAATTAAATCTCACACACAAAGAAAACTGACATTCATCTCTTGGGAACATATTCTATTTATTGTTAAAGAACTGTTATCTAACCTACTGAAAGCACCATAAATTCAATAGTCATACTCGTGACTTATGCTACCTAAACGGAACGATCCGACACGATTCAAAACAGAAAAACGCCCTCTCTCTCTCTCTCTCTCTCTCTCTCTCTCTCTCTCTCTCTCTCTCTCTCATCTTCGTACATGTAGCTTCTTCAAATTGAAAGTCTTCGGTAACCAGGAAGATTTTATCATACCATTCAAGATAATGTCGTCAACATCTTTTGCAAAACGTAAGCTAACGGATTAAGCAAACGTTTACTATTAAATCAACCAAGATCTTTGATTGTGAGGTTCCCGGATTTTGTTATTTGTTTCTTACTGGAAGGAAGGTGTCTGGACAAAATGGCATGATTATTAAGAATTGTTTCGCTCAAAATACAATTTCAATCCAGGCTCAATAGTTAAGGGGCTTTTATCTAAATTTTTCAAGAAATGCCTGATGACAGAAGACAAAATTCTCTTCTCTCTCTCTCTCTCTCCTCTCTCTCTCTCTCTCTCTCTCTCTCTCTCTCTCTCTCTCTCGATATTTTTATTAAGGCCACTAAAGATTTTTCTTTGCAACTTCACCAAAAGTCAAAGAATCCAAAAATAAAGAGAAATCAGTAAACCCTTCTTTGAAATAGATTTTTTTTTTCTTTTTTTTAGAAACCCGAATCCTTCCGCAACGGAAAACTAGTCGATTCGCCTGACGTCACTAGATTTCCCAAAGTCTGTGGCAAACCTGCATGATTCGCTGAGTGATTCCATAACAATAGACGGCGTTGCAATCGCTAACGTCAACAACACTAATTATCTTATCATTCAGGGGAATGACACACAAACATTTAATTCTATTTAAAAAGCCCGTGCTGGCATAAGGTTATTTTTGTCAAACAAACACAACTTCTGAAGTTCAAGCGAATATGCAATGCATTAATACCCTAATACTATTCCCCTTGTATTTTAATACAGTTTTATCTGTTTACATATTTATCATTTATCAGTTTTTTCTTTCTTTTTTAATAAGTGGGATCTCTTCTTTCTGTATTCCACTTTACTTCCTCTTACTTCTTCCTAATAAACATATTCTTTAGAAGCTTGAATTTCAAGTCAGTGGCCCCTTTGTGGGCTTATTCCATATGAACAGTTTTGATTTACTGAATAATAATAATAATAATAATAATAATAATAATAATAATAATATGAAAAATGTTTGCCGGCACCGCTCGAAGCAGAGCACACTCCACGAAGAGACGATAATTAGTTCGGTCTAATGGAGACAGGTTCAAATTCTTTAAGCAAATACAGGCAACAGTGCAGCTCGATAGCATCGGAAAGCTTGAGAGAGAGAGAGAGAGAGAGAGAGAGAGAGAGAGAGAGAGAGAGAGAGAGAGAGAGAATTTTGTCTTCTGTCATCAGGCATTTCTTGAAAAATTTAGATAAAAGCCCCAGCAATAAGAGAAGAAAAAAGTGAGCATTGTAAACCATCCAGCCTCCGTTCTCAATTTCCGTGATGAAACTCGTTTTCGTCTTTGATTCCTCCTTGGTGAACACGTCAGTCTTCCAGTTCCCCCAGAATGAAAGAAAGGGGAGAAAAAAGAACAAACAACCTCTTCCTTATTTCACATTACTCGAGGTCGCTCCTGTATGGAACAGAAGGGGTTGAAGGTTGAGGGTTGAGGGTTGAGGGGCGAGAGGCGGAGGGGCTAAGCCGAGCCAAAGGTCCTGCTGCCTCGTGCTCCTCCGTATCTGGAAATATTGTACCCAAACAAAGGGAAGGCATGGCCGAACCTCAACAACTTGAAATTGAAATCGAAACAACAATCACAGAAGAAGTGTCAGACAAAAGGGAGGCCGCCATGACACCAATAGGACAATATGACTCCATTGTGCCGGGCCACGAGGAAGATTCAGGCCTCTATTGTGTCGTGTGCATTGGCGTAAACGATGCGCCATTGTTTTCATGGAGTGTGCAGGGTGGAGGAGGAGGAGGAGGAGGGACTTTCCAGGCATCTATTTTCGAAATGGCTATATAACTGTGAGCGTTCTTCTTTTGTCTTTTATTCTTTAAGGTTACGCTGGAGAATAATGGATGTGGATGTCGAGTGGTGGGGGTATGGGCGGGTGGGTGGATGGATTACCCCCTCCCCCCCACCCTCAGCCTCTCCCGCACGCTACAGCAATCTCCTTGGATTCCATTTCAACCCTCAACTTGTCATTTCGGTACATGATTCGGGGGATTAAACCTGGAGTAATTACCTAAATGCACTCATTTCGAACGTGTCTTGTTTCGTCAGTGCATTTCGTACAATCTTCCTCCTCAGAATGAAACAAGTCGGGGGATAATGCGTACTTGGGGAAAATCAATAACGCTCTTTTCCTGACGAAAATGACTATTGAATGTGCCCTTTGGATGCACGAGTAATCGATTGCTGGATGTAAAAACTAAGACAGAATAAAAATTTAAAAATCACTCGTACTTCTTGGGACGATTTTTCAAAAGACTACAAGTCAAACTTGTGGAAAACAATGAAGATTAGTCTGAGCTTCAATGGGACCTTTTAAATTGAAAAGTAGTCTTTTCTTCTGTGTTACCTTTCAAAACGGAAAAAAAACCTATCACAAAATGACCGAAATGTAGAATAACATCTTGGTGTACCGTTCTTGAAAAACGAGCGGTGTATTTATTGCTGTGTGCTACAGAATACGAATGTTACTTAATTTTTTTTTATGGGTGTCTTCGGTTAACAGTGTTTATATGTAGAACAAAGCTAGAGCATTGACAAAATGAGAAATTTGCTGTTGTAGCTGTCCAAAATAAATTGCTGACTTACTCATCTGAGAATCTCTCTCATTTACATGGCGCAATATACTTCAGGTAGTTCTATCATTGTTTGTTTATCAAAGCCATTATTCACTTTCCTCTAATAAAACTCACCTGTTAAGCCATTCTTTCAGTGATTCGCTACGAAAATTATGATCCCAAGATCCATATTTTTCTGTAAAGTACCCAAGGGTTGTGCGTTTAATCTCTCTCTCTCTCTTAAGAATCTTCTAACTTTTTTGACTGCTTTTCAAAATTACACTAACCAGAACTACTTCTACTGTCACAGGAGATTTTACCGATTAACGGACCAGCACTATGTGAAATCCAGAACTGAATTGTTACTGGAGAAATTTACTCATAAACAGGCTCAGCGATCTTGAAGAGATTGTTCGACATCTTGTTGCAAAGCTTCGAGGCATTAACGGTTAAAGCGAATTAACTTCGTTACTGACCACTAGTTCATTAATATTCCGCTTCCAGATCTGTCATCGCAACATCCATCATAATTTAGTATACTAACTTCTCCCAACATAGTATGAAGCTTTGTTTAGGTACGTATATGTAAATTATTTATACATATATATATTTATATATACATACATATATATATAATACTATAATATATATATATATATATATATATATATATATCTATATATATATCTATATATATATATATATATATATATATAGAATATATATATATTATATATATATGTGTATATATATATATATATATTATATATATTATATTATATTAATATATAACCAGTACGAAAATAGGCATGATTCTGTATATATAATATATATACAAAAATAGGCATGATTCAGTAGCAAAAGCCCTCCACTGGAGCCTGTGCAAGAAACACCAGCTACCTTGCAGTAATAAGTGGTACGAACACCGACCTGAAGGAGTGATAGAAAACGATCAGGCAAAGATCCTCTGGGACTATGGTATCAGAACAGTGATACGTGCAAATAGACCAGATGTGACGTTGATTGACAAAATCAACAAGAAAGTATCACTCATTGATGTCGCAATACCATGGGACACCAGAGTTGAAGAGAAAGAGAGGGGAAAAATGGATAAGAATCAAGATCTGAAAATAGAAATAAGAAGGATATGGGATATGCCAGTGGAAATTGTACCCATAATCATAGGAACACTAGGCACGATCCCAAGATCCCTGAAAAGGAATCTGGAAAAACTAGAGGCTGAAGTAGCTCCAGGACTCATGCAGAAGAGTGTGATCCTAGAAACGGCGCACATAGTAAGAAAAGTGATGGACTCCTAAGAAGGCAGGATACAACCCGGAACCCCACACTATAAATACCACCCAGTCGAATTAGAAGACTGTGATAGAGCAAAAAAACAAAAAACAAAAAAACAATAATAATAATAATAATAATAATAATAATAATAATAATAATAATAACAACAATAATAATATTAATGTATATTATAACCGTTACCTTCAGCTTCAGTTGTCTTTCTCAATGTTCTTAAGAAATCTTCATCATGAAAATCTTTAAGACGAAAAGAAAAAAAAAATCATATTTTTTCTGACGCGAACCTTGTAATTAACATGTTAGCGTACTTGACAATCTCAAGAACACTTACTTGCCATGAATACCTTGTGAAAAAATTTTGCTGGTATTTTTAAGCGCATTTCAGAAACGAAATTACGCATTTACGTATAATGATTATATATATATATATATATATCTATATATATATATATATTATATATATATATATAGATATGTATACATAGGTTACAATCATGTATGTGTTATATATGTATATATTACATATATATACCACATATATATGTCTATATACATATAGATACACATACATGTATGTAACCTATATATATCTATATATCATATATATATATATATATATATTATATATATATATATATATATATATATAGTATATATTATATAATCAGTAAATACGTAATTTCGTTTCTGAAATGCGCTTAAAAATACCAGCAACATTTTTTCACAAGGTATTCATGGCAAGTAAGTGTTCTTGAGATTGTCAAGTACGCTAACATGTTAATTACAAGGTTCGCGTCAGAAAAAATATGATTTTTTTTTTTCTTTTCGTCTTAAAGATTTTCATGATGAAGATTTCTCAAGAACATTGAGAAAGACAACTGAAGCTGAAGGTAACGGTTATAATATACATTATTATTATTGTTGTTGCTATTATTATTAATATTATTATTATTATTTCTTTTTTTTTTTTTTTTTTTTGCTCTATCACAGTCTTCTAATTCGACTGGATGGTATTTATAGTGTGGGGTTCCGGGTTGCATCCTGCCTCCTTAGGAGTCCATCACTTTTCTTACTATGTGCGCCGTTTATAGAATCACACTCTTCTGCATGAGTCCTGGAGCTACTTGAGACTCTAGTTTTTCCAGATTCCTTTTCAGGGATCTTGGGATCGTGCCTAGTGTTCCTATGATTATGGGTACAATTTCCACTGGCATATCCCATATCCTTCTTATTTCTATTATCATGTCTTGATATTACCCATTTTCTCCCTTTCTTTCTCTTCAACTCTGTTGTCCCATGGTATTGCGACATCAATTAGTGATACTTTCTTCTTGATTTTGTCAATCAACGTCACGTCTGGTCTATTTGCACGTATCACCATATCTGTTCTGATACCATAGTCCCAGAGGATCTTTGCTTGATGGTTTTCTATCACTCCTTCGGGTTGGTGCTCGTATCACTTATTACTGCAAGGTAGCTGGTGTTTTTTGCACAGGCTCCAGTGAAGGCCTTTTGCCACTGAATCATGCCTCTTTTAGTACTGGTTCTGTGCATGTGTCGGACATTAGCTTGCTATGTGGTTTATGGTCGCGTTTTTCGTATTGCACTTCCTACATATGGGAGAGATGTCATTTCCGTCTATCGTTCTTTGAACATATCTGGTTCTTAGGGGCTGATCTTGTCCCGCTGTTATCATTCCTTCAGTTTCTGTCTTGAGCTCTCCCCTCTATAGCCATTGCCATGTGTCATCGCTGGCTAGTTCTTTAGTCTGTCTCATGTATTGTCCGTGCATTGGTTTGTTAAGCCATTCCTCTGTTCTGCTTGTCTTTCTCCTGTCTCTGTATATTTCTGGGTCTTCGTCTACTTTTATCAGTCCTTCTTCCCATGCACTCTTGAGCCACTCGTCTTCACTGGTCTTCATATATTGCCCCAGTGCTCTGTTCTCGATGTTATTATTATTACTATTATTATTATTATTTATTTTTTTATTTTTGTCTATCACAGTCCCCCAATTCGACTGGGTGCTATTTATAGTATGGGGTTCCGGGTTGCATCCTGCCTCCTTAGGAGTCCATCGCTTTTCTTACTATGTGCGCTGTTTCTAGGATCACTCTCTTCTCCATGAGTCCTGGAGCTACTTCAGCCTCTAGTTTTTCCATTCCTTTTCAGGGTTCTTGGATCGTGCCTAGTGTCCCTATGATTATGGGTACAATTTCCACTGGCATATCCCATATCCTTCTTATTTCTATTATCATGTCTTGATATTACCCATTTTCTCCCTTTCTTTCTCTTCAACTCTGTTGTCCCATGGAATTGCGACATCAATTAGTGATACTTTCTTCTTGATTTTGTCAATCAGCGTCACGTCTGGTCTATTTGCACGTATCACCATATCTGTTCTGATACCATAGTCCCAGAGGATCTTTGCCTGATGGTTTTCTATCACTCCTTCGGGTTGGTGCTCGTATCACTTATTACTGCAAGGTAGCTGGTGTTTTTTGCACAGGCTCCAGTGAAGGCCTTTTGCCACTGAATCATGCCTCTTTTAGTACTGGTTCTGTGCATGTGTCGGACATTAGCTTGCTATGTGGTTTATGGTCGCGTTTTTCGTATTGCACTTCCTACATATGGGAGAGATGTCATTTCCGTCTATCGTTCTTTGAACATATCTGGTTCTTAGGGGCTGATCTTGTCCCGCTGTTATCATTCCTTCAGTTTCTGTCTTGAGCTCTCCCCTCTGTAGCCATTGCCATGTGTCATCGCTGGCTAGTTCTTTAGTCTGTCTCATGTATTGTCCGTGCATTGGTTTGTTGTGCCAGTCCTCTGTTTTATTTGTCATTCTCCTGTCTCTGTATATTTCTGGGTCTTCGTCTACTTTTATTAGTCCTTCTTCCCATAAGCCACTCGTCTTCACTGGTTTTCAGATATTGCCCCAGTGCTCTGTTCTCGGTGTTGACGCAGTCCTCTATGCTTAGTAGTTCTCTTCCTCCTTCCTTTCGTTTATGTATAGTCTGTCCGTATTTGCTCTTGGAAATACAGAAAACTAGGAAACATATGACAATACACAAAGCACTATTATTATTATTATTATTATTATTATTATTATTATTATTATTATTATTATTATTATTATTATTATTATTATTATTATTAATTTACTATACCAAAGAATGTTATATATAACATTATGTAAGTTGAATCCAGGATATACGAGTGTCAGGATTTGCATTGTAACACGAGCAAGAAAAGTTATTTAGCCTTGGAGATAGAAGTACACAATTAGTGCTAGAAAAATCCACTGCTAATAATACCACAAGATCTATACAGAATTTCAATAATAAACGAGTTTAATTAATTTGCAATCAAAGTTATGGATAAAGTGATAACCAATTCTACTGCAGGGAAAATTCCAATACATTTTCCTCTTGAGATCTCATGAATCTAGCTTAGCTTTATAGAATACAATTTAATTTACCTCTACTTGTGTATGTGTGTGTGTAACATAAACACAGAAAACAAACCGATATTTTTTGAAAATTTACAGTTAAAGAAACGAATAACTTCACAAACAGACGTGTCAAACTCACAGCAGGTCAGATATTTCCCAGAATAAGCCCTCTGTGTGTGTGTGTGTGTAACTTAAATTGTTATCTTTAAAAATTAACAGTAAAAGAAACGAATGATTCCATAACCAGACAAGACGTGTCAAGCTCACAGCAGCTCAGATATTTCCCCGAATAAGCCCTAGTAACAAAAATGCATCGTGAGAGGGGGCGGGTCCTCACCCCTCCCCCCCCAACCGCCAAACCCCCCCCCCCAAAAAAAAAACAAAAAAAAACCCCAATAATCAATCGAGAAGTAACGTCATCACACAGGCAGTCTTGAAACAACGGGAGATCGATAGACGAGTGCACCGGACACATGCACTCCCTCTTCAGGGCCATAGGTCGATACAGAAGAAGAAGAAGAAGAAGAGGAGGAGGGGGGGGAGGAGGAGGAGGAGACGCGCTTATCAGGCCCCTAAGTAATTGCCACAGATGGAACACTGAGCTTAAAGCTGCAATGGGCAGATGGTGCACTGACTCTCAAATGTCTCTCCAAATCACGCTCGTCAGGCTGATAGGGCTCCTTCATGTGGATCTCCTCATATGCCGGGTTCTCCCGGCCTCTGTAGGCCTATTCGGGGAAGTTGGGAATATTTTGTGGCGGGAAATTTTTTTTTTTTTCCCACAAACTGAGAACTATAAGCGCCTCAATATTATTATTATTATTGTTATTATTATTATTATTATTATTATTTTATTATTATTAGGTTATTAAATTATTATTATTATTAAATTTAATTAAGATTATTATTATTATTGATTATTATTATTTTATTATTAATTATTATTTTATTTTAATTATTAAATTATATTTTTTTACTGATAAATATTCCCTAAGATTAGGGGTATTATTTGATTCAGTTATTATTTTATTATTATTTACATGAAACCCATTCATATGGAACAAGTCCACAAGGCCAATGACTTGAAATTCAAGATTCCAAAGAATGTGGTGTTCTTTCCTCTTTGCATCATATTATAACGTCATAATTAACGGATCTCCCGTAATCCAAGACACATGCTCAAATACGATTAATAATTAAGAGTTACAAAAGAGGAGGAGGAGGAGGAGGAGAAGGAGGAGGAGGTGGTGGTTTCATAAGACAGGAAATAGATGAAAAATAAAAATTATGAGGTACCCAAAAATTACGGTGATTAGCCGAATACAACTGATTCATAAGAATAGATAAGAAATCGAATAATGTAATAAGATAGGGAATAGATGGGCAGAAAAGTCATCGTAGTGATCTGGAAAAAGGAAGAGAAATATGAAAAAAGAGCTAGAAATTCAATACTAAGGAATCAGAACGGGGTAACAGGTATAACGGAAAACTGAATAAAAAAATGGAAATATTCAATTACAAGGCCAAGGTCACGAACACGAAAAAGCAAATCACCACAACTGGATGATAAAAAGAAACAGAGGGACATTTTAAATGAATCGGGAGGGGAATAAAAGCAATGAGTTTGGTTAACGAATCACGGAAGTGATTTGAAAGGGGATATATGACGGATCATGCGAGTGACAAGACATTGCAAGGATCGGGTGCTGTCATTCAATTAACGTCTATGAATATAATGGAAAGAAAGGATGATTTTGGTGGCTGCTAAATATGTCATGTGAAACGCGGCATGAACAAAATCTAAAATGTTTGAGTATGATAAAACACAAGACAATGTATATTAAGTGAGAGAGAGAGAGAGAGAGAGAGAGAGAGAGAGAGAGAGAGAGAGAGAGAGAGAGGATAGTAACTAAATAACAAATAATTCATGAAATTCCTGTCATTTGTTATTGTGACACATTCTGTCTTAAAAAGTAGCGGGTATTTGTACAAATGAAGGAAGTGATTTAATATATATAATTGATCAATTCACGTAAGCTGGCGTTGCAGCTATTATGGTCATCGATACCGAATTAATAACGACTCAATATAAACAGGCAACGCAACCACCAACTTAAAACAGACAAAAATTTCATTTAAAAATTACCCAGCAGAAAACGTTATTTGAAACCACGGGACAAAAACTTGAGAAAAAAATAGACAATATTTAAAAATTACCAAAAAAAGTCATTTAAAAACCAAAAAAACCAAGGAAGAAAAACGTAGAAATAAAAAATACAAAAAATATTTACAAATTACAAAAAACATTAAAAAACCAAGGAACAAAACTTAGAAATAAAAAAAATTACTATTTAAAAATTACAAAAACTTATTTAAATACCAAAGAACAAAATCTTAGAAGTAAAAAAAGACAAAAATATTTAAAAATTACCAAAAAAAGCCAATTAAAAACCAAGGAACAAAAAACTGGAAATAAAAAATACAAAATAATCTATAAATTACAAAAAACATAAAAACCAATGAACAAAAATTTGGAAATGAAAATACAAAAAATATTTACAAATTACCAAAAATTTATAAAAACCAAGGAACAAAAATTTAGAAATAAAAAATATTTTAAAATTACCAAAAAAAAGATAAAATATTAAACCCAAGGAACAAAAATTGAGAAGTAAAAAAAAAAAATTCCTCTAACTAAACCGCGTAGACATGACCACACCTCAACCCATTCAAAATCGCTCGTGATGCCTTAAACGTCTATCAAAGAAAATCTCATTATCCTAACAAATGAGATTACCAAAATCGAGGGATTATGAGGAGAGAGAGAGCGAGAGAGAGAGGAAAAAAATGGTGGGAGAAAAATTGCAATCCAAATTTACTGAAGGCGTTCGAAGACCCACAGAAAGGGGCGCCCAGCAAATAGCTTTTCTCTCCCATCGAGAGAGAGAGAGAGAGAGAGAGAAGAGAGAGAGAGAGAGAGAGAGAAGGGGGGAGCTATTACTCCATGTGGTGATGAGGATGATGGTACTGGGGATAGAACTGAGTAGATATAAAAAATACTGTGATATTGTGACTTTCCCCTTTGTGATAATGTAAACTTGTGTTTAGTGGTGGTAATGAAGATGGTAGCAAAATTTGATGACAGTGATAACTGGGTTATGAAGGCTGGAAATGTATAGTGGCAATGATTAAGAGCTAATATTCCTAATCAAAAATATGTTGATGACGTCATGATAATACATCGACCGCAGGCCACATTTCTAGTAATTGCGCGTGCATGAAAAACATGTTTGTAGATTTGTTTATTTGTATGGTGTTTTTACGTTGCATGGAACCAGTGGTTATTCAGCAACGGGACCAACGGCTTCACGTGACTTCTGAACACGTCGAGAGTGAACTTGTATCACCAAAAATACACATCTCTAACACCTCAATGGAATGCCCGAGAATCGAACTCGCGGCCACCGAGGTGGCAGGTCAAGACCATACCTATCATGCCACTGAGGAGGCGCTTGAAAAATATATTTGTGTGAAAAAAAATGGTATTTTGTCAATATCTATACAAAGACAGCATCCACAACACTGTCATAGTTAACTCATCTCTGAAAGTATTTCATATCTTAAAAAAGGTTTAGTAAATCCTTTATAAAAGGAGCAGTTACTCAGAATACATCCGTTGACTACCTGAAAATAATTCATTTACCCAACAGATTTCAGGCAGTGATCAAGGTTTCCATAATTTTTTTTTTTTACAAAGCAATCAAATCTCTCTCTCTCTCTCTCTCTCTCTCTCTAGCTCTGTGTGTGTGTGTGTGTGTGTGCGGGCGCGCGCGCGTCACTAGCTTTCATGCATTATGCAAGCATAACGCGTTTTGTTATACATTAAATTCAGGCCGATATCGCAAAGGTATCACAAAGAGGATTATAATCTTTTCATGCGTCGCTTTGAATTCGTCGCCAATGAACTGTTATGAAATTTCTGAAATTATTGAATTATCAACCGTTTATTTATTTATTCTACATTTGAAGTCTCCGGCAGTGAACTACTGACGTTCTAAAGTCATTCCGTGTTTATTCGTTCGTCATTTTTATATCACCGAGATTATTCCACCGCTTTGCACAGACAAAGAAAACGGAGACAGGGGTGACTAAACTTTCGAAGAAATCGAGCGCCTTCTCTTTCTGCCTTTGAACAACGAGCGAACGCTTCATCAAAAGCCAGCGTTTAAGAAAAAGGGAGCAATACGCAGACGGTAGGGACTTCAAAGAACGCCGATTTATCAAAAGCACACAGTTCATCGGAACCTCATTCATTAATCGTGAAGAAATAAAAAGGGGAAAGGAAAATTATTAGAGCAACTCAGACTCAAAAGACTTCAGAGACAATAACGTCATTTTGCTGAAACTGGTGAAGTGGAAAGTGTTTGTGTTCTAGGAAATGCGTCTTTGTAGCTCACTGCAGAGAATTTAAAACTCACTCGCATGCGTGGATGTATGTACAGAATTATGAATTCAGAGGTAAGTTATCTCCTCATATTCGCTTAACAGCAGCAGCACCAACATCTTGTAAAAGTGCCTCGCTGTCGAACGTCTCAGTTCCAGAGGATCTTTATTCCTCACACCGTTGGACTATGGAACAGCCTCCCAGAGGATGTCGTGCAACTGGAACATCAGAAGCTCAAGGGAAGAGGCAATGCATTTCTACCCTAATACTAATTTTCTTGTATTTTAATACTTTTTCTTTATTCTATAGACATTTTTTCTTTTTTGATAAGTGGGATCTCTTCTCTCTGTATTTCCCTTTAATTCCTCTCAATTCTTCCTAATGAACACCATATTCTTTGGAAGCTTGAATATCAAGTCAGTGGCCCCTTTCGTGGGCTTGTTCCATATGAATAGGTTTCATCTTATGAATTAATAATAATAAAATATAATTTAAGATGGTGCACATAGGTATGCAAAACAAACCGTATCATCCAATGCTTGCTGAAGAAAATGCAGAAGCAGATGGAAACGTATAGATGTGTATTTGTGCAGTCAAATATTGTTTCAAGTCATAAAATTTAATACATTTTTTAAAAGCATTGTAGAAATATTGCGAAAACTTTCTCCAAAGTTTTAACAGAGGAGAATCTTGCGCTGCCGAATAGGCCGTTCAAATCAAAGGGAACATCAGCAACAGAAGACACTGGACATATACAGAACTAGAGAACTAATAGTGTCATATCATTTGGGTAAATAAAACTTAGGGATCTTTTCTGTGAGAGAGAAAGAGAAAAACTTAGGAATCTTTTCTGTGAGAGAGAAAGAGAAACACTTAGGGAACTTTTCTGTGAGAGAGAAAGAGAAACACTTAGGGAACTTTTCTGTGAGAGAGAAAGAGAAAAACTTAGGAATCTTTTCTGTGAGAGAGAAAGAGAAACACTTACAGATCTTTTCTGTTTGAGAGAGAGAGAAAATCTTAGGGATCTTTTCTGTGCGAGAGAGAGAAAAAAAACTTAGGGATCTTTTCTGTGAGAGAGAGAAAAACTTAGGGATCTTTTCTGTGAGAGAGAGAGAGAAAACTGGGGATCTTTTCTGTGAGAGAGAAAGAGAAAACCTTGGGGATCTTTTCTGTGAGAGAGAAAGAGAAAAACTTAGGGATCTTTTCTGTGAGAGAGAAAGAGAAAAACTTAGGGATCTTTTCTGTGAGAGAGAAAGAGAAAAACTTAGGGATCTTTTCTTTTAGAGAGAGAGAGAAAAACTTAGGGATCTTTTCTGTGAGAAAGAGAAACAACTAGGGATCTTTCTTTTTGAGAGAGAGAAAAAACCTTAGGGATCTTTTCTGTGAGAGAGAAAGAAAAACTTAGGGATCTTTTCTGAGAGAGAGAAAGAGAAAAACTTAGGGATCTTTTCTTTTTGAGAGAGAGAGAAAAACTTAGGGATCTTTTCTGTGAGAGAAAGAGAACAACTTAGGGATCTTTTCTTTTTGAGAGAGAGAGAAAAACTTAGGGATCTTTTCTGTGAGAGAGAAAGAGAACAACTTAGGGATCTTTTCTTTTGAGAGAGAGAAAAAAACTTAGGGATCTTTTCTGTGAGAGAGAAAGAGAAAAACTTAGGGATCTTTTCTTTTTGAGAGAGAGAGAAAAACTTAAGGATCTTTTCTGTGAGAGAGAAAGAGAACAACTTAGGGACTTTTCTTTCTGAGAGAGAGAAAAAAACTAGGGATCTTTTCTGTGAGAGAGAAAGAGAACAACTTAGGGATATTTCTGTGAGAGAGAAAGAGAAACAAAATATTGGAACTTTTCTGTGAGAGAGAAAGAGACTTAGGAATCTTTTCTGTGAGAGAGAAAGAGAAACACTTGGGAAATTTTTTTCTGTGAGAGAGAGAAAGAGAAAAACGCTAGAATCTTTTCTGTGAGAGAGAAAGAGAGCACTTAGTTGGAACTTTTTCGGGAGAAGAAAGAGAAAACTTTAGGGAAATCTTTTTCTGTGAGAGCGAAAGAGAAACACTTAGGGAACTTTTCTGTGAGGGAGAGAAAGAGAAAACTTAGGAATTTTTTCTGTGAGAGAGAAAGAAAGAGAAACTTAGGGATTCTTTTCTGTGAAGAGAAAGAAAGAAAAAACCTTAGGGAACTGTTTCTGTGAGAGAGAAAGAGAAAACTTAGGAATCTTTTCTGTGAGAGAGAAAGAGAAAAACTTAGGAATCTTTTCTGTGAGAGAATTTTCCAAAGAGAAACCAAAAAACTTAGAAAAATGGAATTTTCTGTAGAGAGAAAGAGACCAAAACTTAGGGAACTTTTCTGTGAGAGAGAAAAAGAGAAAACTTAGGAATCTTTTTCTGGAGAGAATAAAGAGAAAACTTAAAGAATCTTTTTCTGTGAGGATGAGAAAGAGGACTTAGGGAACTTTTCTGTGAGAGAGAAGAGAAAACTTAGACTTTTCTGGTGGAGAAAAGAAAAAAAACTAGGGAAAATCTTTTCTGTTGGGAGAGAGGAAGGAGGGATTAAACTTAGGGATCTTTTCTGAGAGAGAGAAAGAGAAAAACTTAGGGATCTTTTCTGAGAGAGTAAAAGAAAAAAACTTCGGGATCTTTTTTGTGAAAGAGGAATCTTTTCTGTAAAAGAGAGAGAAAAACTTAGGGCTCTTCTCTGTAAGAGAGAAAGAAAAAACCTTAGGGATCTTTTCTGTGAGAGAGAAAGAGAAAAACTTAGGGATCTTTTCTGTGAGAGAGAAAGAGAAAACCTTAGGGATCTTTTCTGTGAGAGAGAAAGAGAAAACCTTAGGGATCTTTTCTGTGAGAGAGAAGAGAAAAACTTAGGGATCTTTTCTGTGAGAGAGAGAGAGAAAAAACCTTAGGGATCTTTTCTGTGAGAGAGAGAGAGAAAAACTTAGGGATCTTTTCTGTGAGAGAGAAAGAGAAAACTTAGGGATCTTTTCTGTGAGAGAGAAAGAGAAAACTTAGGGATCTTTTCTGTGAGAAAGAGAAAAACCTAGGGATCTTTTCTGTGTGAGAGAAGGAGAAAACTTAGGGATCTTTTCTGTGAGAGAGAAAGAAAAAACCTTAGGGATCTTTTCTGTGAGAGAGAAAGAGAAAAACTTCTTTTCTGTGAGAGAGAGAAAAAAAATAGGGATCTTTTCTGTGAGAGAGAGAGAAACTTAGGGATCTTTTCTGTGAGAGAGAAAGAGAAAAACTTAAGGATCTTTTCTGTGAGAGAGAAAGATAACCTTAGGGATCTTTTCAGTGAGAGAGAAAGAGAAAACCTTAGGGATACTTTTTCTGTGAGAGATAAAGAGAAAACCTTAGGGATCTTTTCTGAGAGAGAAAGAGAAAAACTTAGGGGTCTTTTCTGTGAGAGAGAAAGAGAAAACTTAGGGATCTTTTCTGTGAGAGAAAGAGAAAACTTAGGGATCTTTTCTGTGAGAAAGAGAAAAACTTAGGGATCTTTTCTGTGAGAAAAGAGAAAAACCTGGGGATCTTTTCTGTGTGAGAGAAGGAGAAAACTTAGGAATCTTTTCTGTGAGAGAGAAAGAGAAAAACATACAGATCTTTTCTGTTTGAGAGAGAGAGAAAATCTTAGGGATCTTTTCTGTGAAAGAGAGAAAAAAAAACTTAGGGATCTTTTCTGTGAGAGAGTCAGAGCAAAACTTAGGGATCTTTTCTGTGTGAGAGAGAGAGAGAGAGAGAGAGAGAGAGAGAGAGAGAAACTTAGGGTTCTTTTCTGTGAGAGAGAAAGAGAAAACCTTGGGGATCTTTTCTGTGAGAGAGAAAGAGAAAACTTAGGGATCTTTTCTATGAGAGAGAAAGAGAACAACTTAGGGATCTTTTCTTTTTGAGAGAAACAGAAAAACTTAGAGATCTTTTCTGTGAGAGAGACGGAGAAAAAACTTACAGATCTTTTCTGTTTGAGAATTAGACTTTTGAGAAAAATCTTAGGGATCTTTTCTGTGCGAGAGAGAGAAACAAAAAAACTTAGGGATCTTTTCTTGTGAGGATAGAGAAAAACTTTAGGGATCTTTTCTGTGACAAGAGAGAGAGAACTTTGGGGATCTTTTCTTGTGAGAGAGAAAGAGAAAACCTTGGGGAATCTTTTCTGTGAAAGAAGAAATAAAAAACCTTAGGGGATCTTTTTCTGTGAGAGAGAAAGAGAAACTTAGGGATATTTTCTGAGAGAGAGGGGAAAAAACCTGGGGGAATTTTCTTTTTGAGAGAAAGAGAACAAAAAACCTTAGGGATCTTTCTTTTTGAGAGAGAGATGAGAGAAAAATTAGGGATCTTTTTGGGATTTTTTGTGAGAGAGAGAGAAAAAACTTAGGGATCTTTTCTTTTTGAGAGAGAGAAAAAAATTAGGGATCTTTTCTGTTAGGGATCTTTTCTTTTTTGAGAGAGAGAAAAACAAAAAAACTTAGGGATCTTTCTGGAGAGAGAAAAGAGAACAATTAGGGACTTTGTTTTTGAGAGAGAGAAAAAAACTTAGGGATCTTTTTTCTGTGAGAGAGAAAGAGAAAAACTTAGGGATCTTTTCTTTTTGAGAGAGAGAGAAAAACTTAGGGATCTTTTCTGTGAGAGAGAAAGAGAACAACTTAGGGATCTTTTCTTTTTGAGAGAGAGAAAAAAACTTAGGGATCTTTTCTGTGAGAGAGAAAGAGAACAACTTAGGGATCTTTTCTTTTTGAGGAGAGAAAAAAACTTAGGTATTTTTCTGTGAGAAAGAGAAAACTTAGGATCTTTTTCTTTTTGAGAGAGAGAAAAAACTTAGGGATCTTTCCTTTTGAGAGAGAGAGAAAAAAAATTAAGGATCTTTTCTGTGAGAGAGAAAGAGAAAACTTTGGGATCTTTTCTGTGAGAGAGAAAGCGAAAACTTAAGGATCTTTTCTGTGAGGGAAAAAATTTAGGGATCTTTTCTGTGAGAGAGAAAGAGAAAAACTTAGGGATCTTTTCTGTGAGAGAAAAGGAGAATAACTTAGAGATCTTTTCTGTGAGAGAGAAAGAGAAAACCTTGGGGATCTTTTCTGTGAGAAAAAGAGAAAACTTTGGGATGTTTTCTGTTTGAGAGAGAGAGAAAAACTTAGGGATCTTTTCTGTAAGAGAGAAAGAGAAAACCTTGGGGATCTTTTCTGTGAGAGAGAGAGAGAGAAAAATTAGGGATCTTTTCTGCGAGAGAAAAGAGAAAAAGTTAGGGATATTTTCTGAGAGAGAGAGAGAGAGAGAGAGAGAAGAGAGAGAGGAAAATGAATAAAATACTAAAGTTTGAATACCTTTCCACTATTCTCTACTATATACAAATAGTAAGGATATTTTTTCTGAGAGTAACAAACAAACAAACATACAGGCAGACAGAAAGACAAACCGTTAAACATTACGCAGTAATTATGAACATAGTTGAACACATTCTACCAAACACAACTAAAGATGTTACTGAGAGAGAGAGAGAGAGAGAGAGAGAGAGAGAGAGAGAGAGCTGGGGTTCTCTAGACTAGTTCCACATCAAAAACATAGGCCGGAGCCCTGTCTGCTGCAGCCGTACCAGTGTAATTATCCCAGATTTCATGCTCCCATGAACCACCGAGGGGAAGCTAGCGGCCAGAGAGGGTTGCTCTGTCGAGAGAGAGAGAGAGAGAGAGAGAGAGAGAGAGAGAGAGAGAGAGAGAGAGAGAAATAAAAGGGGGGGATAGGTCAAGGGACATCAGAGTAATGAAGGAGAGAGAGAGAGAGAGAGAGAGAGAGAGAGAGAGAGAGAAATGAAAGATAGGTCAGAAGTACAAACGAACGGCCAAAGACAAAAGAAAGCAGAAGTGAAAATAGAGAAAAGAAAGTAATAATGGGAATGAATACTATGAACAGAAGAAGAAATATAACGGCGGTAAGACAAAGGGAGAAGAAATAGGAGAAGGAAGAAGAAAAGAGGGGAAGGAAAAGCATCAACAGAGAGGGAAGAATTAGAAAAAAAAGAGAAAAAAAAGGCCAGACAACATGAGGGAAGAAAATGCAGGGTGAAGTGATTTCTCTCACCCTCGCTGGAAGAAGAGGAGGAAGGAAAGAGAATAAGGGGGAGGTAAAGAGTGGGTGCAGGGGGAAGTAGAGGGAGTGGGGGAAGGACGAAGAATGAGGGGAGAGAGAGAGAGAGAGAGAGAGTAAGAAAGGGGAGGATTTTTAGATGCTTATTCTACTCAAGGGAGATATCTCCAGATGATGACGAAGATTTAAAAAATTAAAAAAGAAAAATGCCACTTAGCATAAAAAGGACTCCAACACAGCCGATGAAAGATAAAATACTTATATAAAATACTTACGAGCAAAGAATAAACACACGCTTTTCCGTTTAATATACACTTACATACAACAAATACATATACTCATTTTCTTGCAAGACGGGAATTTGGAACTTTTTAGCTTTTTACAGTTCAGGTCAGCTTCACTTCTTCCACAATAAATATCGCTCACGAATAAATATCCATATGAAGCAATTTGCGTATCTGTAGAGACAAACATTTCGTGTGTGTGTGTGTGTGTGTGTGTCAGCAAGCTAAAGACGTTTTCTTTGAGCCCCACTGCAGCAAAAGGTACAGATAGAGACAGAAGACAGAATATAAAATTTAGGCCTAAGTCCAAGCAGTTAACGATCAACTGAATATTTGTGCAACCGAGAGTTTTACTCCTACGATGAACTTTGAAACTCTCCAATAACTTTTGTGAACTAGATAACGACAAGGCAATGAAAATTGTAAAGCAACGCTGAAACAGTTTTAAACTATATAATTGCTTTATGCTTCTCAAATATTGGTATGGACAAAAATAAGCCTTTCAGATTACCATTTCATCAGCATAAAGCCTCTATGTGCGTTTTCTCAGAAAATTTATCAAAAAATTGTGACCGATTTATTAAATATTTTGCTAAAACCAAAAATCAATAAAGGACCGGGAAAGGAGAACTCTGAGCTTTGTGTATGTAATCATCTTACTTGACATCCTTTATCATACTAATTGTATAATTATCATTCACGACAATTCATTTAGAATAAAGTAACCTACAACAGTATCCATGATAAAAACATCTTGCTTTGACATTTTATCACCAAATATTAATGGAAATAATTTATAACTGAAAATCACTACAATTATTCACTATTAAAAATACTTTCTTACACATAAATATGTCTACAAATAATTTACACCTGAAAATCCCTATCGAAAAAGACGCTTTAAAAAACTAATTACTTGAATAAATGATTTTCAATGTAATATTTATTACTAGAGAAGACAATAGTCCTTTCCTACATTGCAGAAAACTCATGAGTTCATAATACAATATAAATGAACGTAGGTTACTTTAATTGTAATGAATTTAAATGATAAATATAGTACAACTATCATTATAGCAGATCTGGATGCATAAAGTTATTTTTCAAGGAAGCCACAAATTAGAGGTAGTAAATGAGAGAGAGACAACATATGCAAATACTGCAGAGTAATAAAAAATGGGTGACAGACAAAATCAACATATACGTAAACATATATACATACATACATACATACATACATACATACTCCATTCTGTTCTTCGACGACTTGCGATGAAAGCCTTCGTATAATTTCGAAACTCAAATACATAACTTGTAAATACGTAATATATACATTTGTGTATGTATGTATGTATATGTGTATATATATACATATATATATATTTATATAATATACAAATTCTAATTTATGCATATAAGATGCGTTATAAATATTTTTATAGCAACATGAGCGAGTAACATCAGTGAAACTAATTACAATTTCCTGATAAGGAAATACTAACTGGCAATTTGACCTTGTCGTCTTCTTTTATCTTATGATAATGCGTACCTCAACAGGAATCAGCAGATACGAGCGAAGATAAGTTCTCTCTGAGATTCTAAAGCTAATGTCTATCTCAATAACAACTTGAATAATTAAATGTTGCTTGATTACCATCCCTATATTAATGATTTTCAATTAGAGAAAATTGACATTTTTATATTGAGGCTGTTTAAGTTATCAAGTCACCACCATAAAAAAAAAACAATTTAGTAGAAATGTGAAAAATCTAAAGATACAATTATTTAATTTTCCGAATATAAGTCTTCAACTTCGTATAATAATAATAATAATACTTGTTGTTGGTGTGTATATATATATATATATATATATATATGTATATATATGATATATATAATATTATTATATTACTTATCTATATATAATATATATATATATATATATATATATAATATATGTATAATATATATTATATACATATATACTTATATATATTATATAGTTACAGAATGGGCTGAATGAGAAATAAACCGAAAAATTAAACTCTATATTCATAGGGGCGTTGGCTACAAAGCAATTATGTAAATGCTTTGACTTTCC
>NC_087215.1:56543007-56565507 GCF_015104395.2 Macrobrachium nipponense | reverse complement strand
AATAAATAAGGATAGACAGGAAAAAGGATTGAGGATGCATTGCAAGGAATTCAATCGGTCAAGGATAATATGAAGGATGCAGTTCTAACTTCCATTCAGATAGGAGGCCATTTACTATAATTTTTGCGATATAATTATATTAGGATAATTACATTAAAGATAATCGTAATAAAGGTGATAGCAATTGATACTGATACACATATACATACATAAACTACACACGCACAAAAATGTGTGTGTATATATATATATATATATATATATATATTCTATATATATATATATATAGAGGAGAGAGAGAGAGAGAGAGAGAGAGAGAGAGAGAGAGAGAGAGAGAAGAGAGAGAGAGCGATGTAAACTGGCGTCGCAAATACAGTGATCACCAAACTCTATGAGAAACTAAACATCAGAGAAGAAAATGACTTGGAATAAATACAAAGGAGGAAATGATAAGAGAGAGAGTAGAGAGAGAGAGAGAGGAAATTTAAGGAAGGCCGCCGATATGGAATAACAGTAAATAAATAAATCTAATTCAGTCTAATTAATGCAATCCTTCTATGCATGACCGAAGCCTAAGTTTTTTTTTGTCTGTGTTTGTGTGCGTGTGTGTCTACGTATGTATGTAAGAATAAATTCAGTAGACGTGTATTATTATCTGCAATCATCTGAGTGCCACCTTAACATGTGACTGTATCTAATCATTTAAAAAAAAAGCACATTGCATCCACGTTCTCTCTCTCTCTCTCTCTCTCTCTCTTGGAAGGGTAGGGCCGTGTGGTGTTACTGTCCTGGAAGGGTGGGTGGGGGGGGGAGGGGGGGGAGGGGGGGGAGGTCGAGTTCCTAACACAGCACTCCAGAATAATGAACCGAGGGAAACCAAAGGTCAAGGGGAAAAAATTCAGAACGAAACAGGAATATCAAAGAAGGCAAAGGCAGTTTTCACAGAAGGTAATTGAGATAAAAGGACGGATAAAAGGAGAGGAGAGAGGAGGAGGAGGAGGAGGAGAAGGAAGAGTGAGTGAGACGGCCACCAAGAAAGGTTAGAAGGAAGCTTCAAAGGATCATTTTTTTTTTAATTCAAAGTTACCCCCTCCCCAATCCTTAACCCACCCATCTCCGATCCACCCTCTTCCTCTTCCTCCTCCTCTTCCTCCTCCTCCTCCTATGTAATATGTAAATCAATGGTCTCCACTCGTAAGCTAAATAAAATCAACCACGAGTGAAAATCCAAGTACCTTGAACGTAGCTCTGTGATGGAAAAATAGCAAATATCAACCTTCCCTCAGGTGAGCGTAAAGGCGAAACTATCAGACAAGGCGATGGAAAAAGGACAGAGAGAGAGAGAGAGAGAGAGAGAGAGAGAGAGAGAGAGAGAGAGAGAGAGAACATACTACAGACTTCACACCTCCCGTGTTGTCATCGGTAAACATGAGGTTTTCGATTTGCAATTTGAATAAATATTTTTCGCTCGATGGGAATTCATCTCTTTTCATGTCAACTACTACTTCTTGCCTTCCCCCCTCCCCGGCACCACCTCTCTCTCTCTCTCTCTCTCTCTCTCTCTCTCTCTCTCTCTCTCTCTCTCTCTCTCTCTCTCTCTCTCTCTCTCTATTAGTAACCAAATGGGCGTTCCCGTTTTATTAGACCTTAGTAGGCAATTTACTTTCAGTGAGTGAAGAATTTTGTTACTCAAATATTTGCTTTTCTTTAACAAGCGGTCGAAAGGTCTTTATGCTACAGAGAGCATTCGAAGTCGTCGATAATCATTATTCAATTCTCATCAGCTAATATGCTGGAACATATTAGCTTCAACCAACACAAGAACGGGAAGAAATTGATCATGAAACTTTCGTAGATAAAAAGATTTACAAGTCAGTGGGCTGCAATGTCCATAATTAAATATTTTTAAAAATGCACATAATTGAATATTAAGAAAAAAGAGTAATAATTCAAGGAGAGAAAAAATAATACAATATAAATGCAAGGCTGAACCAAGAATGAAAAATGTAAAACAAGTTGAAGAAACTTTGTATTCCCAGAAACAATGTAATTATCAAAAAAGACTTCACATCATGGCAGTAATCGGTTAAACACCAATAAATTAGAGTAAAGGCAACATATACGATTCACGTAAATAAGAAGAAAGTGAAAGAGAAATTCAAGAAACTTAGTAACCGATATCTTACAACAAAATGAATAAATGTCTGATGTCAACTTTCCCTGCACTGTAGTAAGGGATTTCTGTGCTGGATCATTTCACTTAGCAATAAAAAAACTATGCACCATCTAGTTAGTTTGCTTGGATTGCATACAAACAAGGGTCTCTCTCTCTCTCTCTCTCTCTCTCTCTCTCTCTCTCTCTCTCTCTCTCTCTCTCTCTCTCTCTCTCTCCTAATTACAAGCAATACAAAGACGTGCATGTTAATCCTTAAAACTGCTTTTAAATATTTGTTGAGAGAGAGAGAGAGAGAGAGAGAGAGAGAGAGAGAGAGAGAGAGAGAGAGAGAGAGAGAAATCTATCTACGCATGCAAAGCCGTCGTTGTCATTTAATTAGAAACAAGGAAAAACGACTTAATTCTCCATTTGCATACATGACTCTCTTAAGATTAAACGGAACAGATGGCGTTTGGCAATTTCACTCATGAACTGGCAAAAGATTACCGACTTCTTAAGAAAATCGCCAAAGAGATTTTAGGGAGAGAGAGGAGAGAGAGAGAGAGAGAGAGAGAGAGAGAGAGAGAGAGAGAGAGATGAGCTTGAGACAACCGACATCCCGTACTTTGTAGATGAGACCCGTGAATCCGGAGGCCATAAAGGTCCTCAGGTTTATTGTTTAAATGCTCGCACGAGAGTGACCATCGTCTTCTGTCGCCGCGCGCGCGCGCGAAGCGACTGGCACACGGACACTTGATTGCCCAGAAGCGATCGTTATATTCAAATACATCATTCCGGCAATAGGAGGAATTTTCGGAGGTTACCAGCCACAATTAGGGACTTTGGTGACACGCTCGGATTTTGGGTGACATTCCTGAGCGCCTCCTGGTCTCTCCCCCTCGTGGAACTTGTCTGATGGGCGAAAGTTTGCGCGAATTATTCATAACAGACAATTGCAAATGAACAGAGGGTAAAGCAAATTGCATGATCAACAGCGCAAGAGGGGCGTGCTCGGAGATATCCAACTTCCTTTTAAAATCTTACGGCAAGAAATTCAAGCATTACCTCGGCATGACTGATCCGCCCTGCACCTGAAAGCTAATGAATATTCAAGTATACCAATTTGGGCGGAGAGAAAAAAAACCTGAGCGCAAGTCCAAGAAGCGATGCAGATTACAATACGATTTTTACTCATACGATTTACATTTAAATCTGCCCAGCCAAGAAAGAGTGATCTTGTCACTCTGAGGAGGACTGATCTTGTCACTCTCAACAAGACCGATCTTGTCACTCTCTCCTAATCTATATGTGATGATTGGGCTTCTTGCATGCATGGCTTCCTCATTCTCTCATGACCCTTTGCAAGTGCCTTTCCTTTACGGTTATCAAGAGAAGAGTATTTGTGATTACGAGGTTCTCTCTCTCTCTCTCACTCTCTCTCTCTCCTCATCTATCCATTCCCACGAAGGAACGGACGGCAGCAGCACAGCAAAAGCAGAAGCAGAAGCAGAGCAGCCCCCTCCAAACAATCACCATCGTTTGTTTACTAAGTTGTTTACTCCCATCGCCCAAGTTAGAAAACATTTTATTAATCTAATTTTGGAGAGGATTTCTCAGAGTCCCCATCTAACTGAGGTTTTCCAGAGGGCTGCCAAAGAGGGGGAATCTTCTAAAAGGGGAAGAAGAGGAAGAGGAAGAAGAAGAAGAAGAAGAAGAGCATTTTACAACATGAACAAGTTTCAACAATATATTTTGCTTCAACCAATCAGTACATTTCTGGGGTCCCTCGGTAGTAATTTTGTTCCAATCTGTCGTAACAATATTCACCGTCATCAAATTACACGCTTCCATTGGTCCGTGAAGAGAAAAGCCACGCCCCTATTGGTCAGCTGAATGACAGACCACGCCCACACACACCCAGAGCTCGCTTCCATTGGCTGGTAGACCCGGTCCACCACGCCTACTATTCTGCTTTTGATGATACGAAAGCTATACTGTCTTTGAGATATGCGGTTGCTCCTCAGTCAATATTTTATGATTCTTGTTTGGGTGTTTTATTATTAAGCAACATAAGCAGGGTCCCACCTTGCGAGAGAATTGATTCCCGACGGCGCACACGAGCGGCACTCCTTAGACACAGAGAAGCTGTCGAAAACAAAAACAACAGGCGAACCAGGGGGGGTTTTCTTGGTCGGAAGTCGGCCGGAGAATGCCAAAGCCCCGCCCCCGAGAGTGCCAGTCCCGCCGATAACTCTGCCCTCTGGTGGCGCGCGCCCCAACTAATCACGTCACAAGTGCAATATTATGGTGGAAAGTATTGAAATTTTCAGTGCGCTTCCCTGAGCATGTAACGCAATTTAACCACGCCAAGCATATTAGTTTCGAGCAGTAAACGGATTTCATGGGAAGGATTTCATCGTGTGTTTCTGACATAGGGGACGAGTTAAATGGAACAGCAAATACTGGATTATCAGACGCAGCAAGTGAACAAGTTCTTCAAGTCAAAACAGATTTTACAAATTTACATGTAAAGAGCACGTGGCGTAAAATTGCCCTCAAAATTCCTTTACAACTAGATCTGGCTACAATAAAGCCATCCCGCTCCGCGGTAAAATACGAGACGCCAGGCGGGGTCAAATATAAAAAAAATAAAATAAAATACTGAATGACTGAGGCAGACGCCATTCAAACATTATATAGAGTAATTATAGATAAAAACTTTTCCTCAAACAATTTAGTAATTAGCGAACTTTTATGGTAAAAAGGACATTTACCCACAGAATAATAAATTAGTTGAATAAATTTGCTGGTGATTTCTGACATGGCACGGCTATTTCTGGTCTTATAGCGCGATGCGTTCGTTGAATATATAGGGTTGTTTGTTGGAGATGGAGAGATATAGGTGGCTGGAGAGAGAGAGAGAGAGAGAGAGAGAGAGAGAGAGAGAGAGAGAGAGAGAGAGATTAGTTGAAGGAAAGAAAAGAATCAGGAGTCAAACACCCTACGGGAAAAACACAGCCACCTTGAGGGCAAAAGGAAAATAAGTGTATGTGTGTATGTATGTATGTATGCACCTTTGCTTGTTTATATAAAAAAAACTACGAATGAACACACAAAATGTACCTACGTATATGCTTACCCAAAAACACACTCATACTCCGCAGAGAGAGAGAGAGAGAGAGAGAGAGAGAGAGAGAGAGAGAGAGAGAGAGAGAGAGAGAGATTCAAGCATCTTGCCTGAATAAACACATCTAACAAATACATGCTTCATGCAGTCAAGTACAAGACAAGCAAGTCCGGTCGCCCCGTTGCTTATATATGCATCAGTGTGTATGAGAGAGAGAGAGAGAGAGAGAGAGAGAGACCACACGCGAGTCCAGCAATTTAATTTTCCCACATGCTGACTTTCGAAGAGGCCTGGATTGTAATTTAATGAAAAGTAAATCCACTCCGTGGGATAATTCCCGATTAAAAACGACTTCTTGTGGAACTGTTGGGGAACTCCTCAGCATGGGGCCGGATCCTTCCTAGTTAGTGGTCCCCCAAGGGTTTTAACCCGGTATGTATCCACCTTGGAGGAACCAAGGTATCCAACTTTGTGGCTTGCTTAGTACAAGCCCGTTGGAGATGACCGTAAAAACATGAGCAAGAAGACTGTTAATATCATATAGATAATGACCCACAAGAAATATTAGTCCTATAGATCACGACCCCCCGAAAACCCCTGGGATTCACTATCTAGGAAAGAGCCCAGGAAGCCATCAGCCGCCATCGAGATTATATCAACGATGGGAAGATTAGCCTCCTACTTTGACTTGATAAGGGACAGACGATTTCCAAAGGCCATTTTTTTGCCCAGATGTAGCAAAGGTGTTTGCAATACAGCCTGCAAAATGAGAGAGCACTCCCATGCAACAAGTTAACAAACTTGAAAGGTCATTAACATACAAAGCATGCTTTCGTATAGGCCTAATAAAACGCTCATAGCTGAGAAGATAAGTGAGAAAATAAATAAACAATATCACGGAGCAATGAGCTAACAAGGATATATATAAATGGATGAACAACAGTGCTTATCAGAAACAAAACTACGTGAGGCGCTTGAAAGACCGTAATATGACTTTAGCTGAAAAGTTGTCACACACACACACACACACAGAGAGAGAGAGAGAGAGAGAGAGAGAGAGAGAGAGAGAGAGAGAGAGATTAGTTGGAGGAAAGAAAAGAATCAGGAGCCAAACACCCTACGGGAAAAACACAGCCACCTTGAGGGCAAAAGGAAAATAAGTACTATGTATGTGTGTATGTATGTATATATGTATGTATGCACCTTTGCTTCGTTTAATATTGAAAAAAAAAAACACGAAATCGGAACACATACAAATGGTAACTACGTATATTTTGCTTACCCAAAAAACACACTCATACTCTGCATAGAGAGAGAGAGAGAGAGAGAGAGAGAGAGAGAGAGAGAGAGAGAGAGAGAGAGAGAGAGAGAGAGCCTTCCGTTGTATACCAACAATAGGTAAGAGTGTTACGACTTGAATATTTACATCAATAAGAAAGCAATTAATTGTGCGGAACTACTTTTTTCACCTCTTAAAGATAAATGAAAAAATCAACAGATGCTCCAGAAAAGATATCGGCAATTCCTCAGTCCAGATGAATAGCCTTCCTTACATCACACATCACTTGGTTTTTTTATTTTCTTTATAAGATATCCCATCTTAAAAAGTACTTTCATTACTGGTATGTAGTCTATGATATATCCAAAATATTTATCCTCACCTTTCCTTTCTTTCCAGAACTGGGTATCTGCTTATAAAACCGCATTTCTAAGACTCACCATATATAATTAACTATATGACCTTTCCCGGTGACTTGATTTCGTATCAAAGGACCCCTATACAGCCACTAAATCACTGTGGAGGAATTTTTCCCATTAAAAACAAAAGTTTCTTCTAAGGATTTCCCTGATTGGTGATTTTCCCTCCAACATTTTCTGTCAGAATTGTTGCCCTACCGAGATATTTCCTTTATAACTGACTTCGTTATCAACAGGTTTTTCTTAATGATTAATATATCTACGGTCTTTAATCAAACTGTTAATTCCGTAACAACATAGTCATGTAAGAGTGGCTTCGTGTTCAGACGAAACTTGATTGCTCTCGATTCCTTTTTCAAGGATCTCCCTGAGAAACACATTCCCAATCCGTTTCAATTCCTTGCCTGTTTTTTTTTCCAAGAAGAAAAACATCCCTTAATGGATTTCCTAAAGTATGAATTGTATATAAAGAGACCTTAACCTTGATGACTATCGCCCTAAACGAGTAACTTCCATTTCTCTCCACTTACTATGCAGCCAGCTTAGTACACAACGAGAGTTGAAAGGTCTCGCAGCGGTACTCCATTGTTTCATTTTTCTTCGAGGCTTTTGCTTTTATTTATATAATATTCATCACGTTCCAAATTTTCGTGATTCAGTTATACATAAATATGCACATGAAATTGTAATAGCCACAACGCCCTCTTGACTTATGAAATTCTTTGCTGTTTTTTGGATACGCCTTGAGCTCCAACTTCAAAGAAATTTGATGAAATCATGATCTCCTGTTGCGAAAAACGTAACCGGACATCATGATTTCTTCAAATTTCTTTGAAGTTGGAGCTCAAAGCTTTGTAGTGACAAGCGTATCAAAAAAAGATCAAAGAATTTGAGAAGTTGAGAGGACATTGTGGCCATTACAATCTTATATGTATCTGGTAAAAATTGACCAGTAGATTCTACATATATATATATATATATATATATATATATATATATATATATATATATATATATATATATATATATTGTGTGTTTCAATCTCCTAATGACTAACTCCCTATATGAAAGACCTACTTAAATAATTCTCGTGACCTTGTAGCACTCAGCCCGGAACAGGTTGAAGGGACAGAAAATCTTCCCTAAAATAAAAGGCATAATCAACCTGAAAGAGGTCTTTGTTTTTGTTATTATTCGATGAAGCTGGCCTTATGCCAGTATGGGAACTTACTCAAGCGACAGACCCGCTAGAGGAGAGGACAGAAATTGACTACTAAGTAAACTTGACCTAACTACAATGAGATGTAATAGTAGAATGGGCTGTAAACAAACTGGAAGAGGGATATGAATTTACAACTAATGGAGACTACGAAGGAAAATATTAAAGGACGAAGAGAAAAAAACAGAGTTTTTTTTGTGACAGAAACTCACAAAAAGGAATAAACTACGAAATCGGTAGTTTGTCGCTTGTTTGTTATGTGACTCAAATAGACTTATCTTCCTCCGAGAAACAAGCATTCCCTGCCACAGTTGGTCATGTAAGTTCCTTTTACAATTTTCGCGGGATTGATTTTGTGCTGGGCAGCCTTACCTAAAGCGAAGTCAGTCGAGACAATGGGCATTCATAATTTTCAGGAAATAATTTTGAAAAGTACCCGAAACCTCCAATTTTCATTTCCTGGAACTTTCATACGTTAAGGAGTGCAAACTAAAAGCAAGTAAACAAGAGGTAGGAAGAGGGTCACGTGTGATTTACGTAGTTAGAATCATGTTTACGCATCTGCGATCCGGACAAGGACTGTTACCAAATAATAATTATTAAGTTAAGCCAATATTCGGCGAACAAAAAAAACATAAATCTTTACCATTGTTATCATAAACACTACCATATTTGTCATCATTAACAGTCTTGTCATAGAAAAACAGTCTGCAGTAGTGTTTATGCAGTATGTTGCTATATGATTACCACTGCCGACTTTATTTTTTCATTTACGATCACGATAAAGTGATGATATCAAATAAAATTATTATTCTTGCCTTTACTCTGATTTCAAGAAGAAAGAATGAAATAAAGAGAATTGAGATCAAAACCAATGAGATCAAAACTTTGACAATATTTTTCTTAAGAAATGTGTCGTAGGACTTCTTGAACTTGAGAATGAAGTCCTCCCTGAAGTTCAGGAGGAGGAATGTTTGGAAAGGAGCTTCGAATTCCTAGCCAGCACATCCCTGGTGCCTTAAGTGCATAGAGCCGATATCATCCAGGTCGCTATCAGGATATCACAGAATATCGAAGTGTGTAAGACGCTTAAATTCTGTGAAGTACAGCTGATGAAATAAGTCGAAGATCCAAAATGGTTTTGATTCCGTTCAGAAAAAAAAAAAAAAAAAAAATAAAAAAAACACACAAACACACACACACACTTGCAACTCGACTGGAAACGTATGTCATAAAAAACAGAATAACACTGAGTAAACGAGTTCGAAAGCACTCAAGGACGACTCATAAGTTATATATATAAAAAAATCTTTCATATGCAATTTCCTCTTTTCATTTGTTAAGACTTGAGGCTACAGTTTTAACCTAAAAGATAATGCCCAGAGTTGATAAATTAAATCCCCCAATAGACCATCCTTGCGTGAATTTTTAATGATTCAAAGTGACACCGTTTTATGTTTCAGATCGCAATTATATACTAGCTGACCAAAACCGGCGCTGCCCAGGAAAACTCTAAAGGACCAAAAACAAAAAAAAAAAAAAAAAAAAAAAAATCCGGCACCTCCTTGTACTGACTGTCCCTTTTATCCAGTTATTAATGTGCTGACTGTCCCTCTTATCCATATATTACAGTCATAATTGTTCCATTTATTCAAGTAGTACTGCGTTGACTGTCCCTTTTATCCAGAAATTACTGTACTAACTGTTCCTTTAATCCAAATATTATTGGAATATTACGTACTGACTGTCCCATTTATCCAAGGATTACTGTGGTGATGTCCCATTTATCTAGGGATTACTGTGGCGACTGTCCCATTTATCCAAATATTACCGTGGTGACTTTCCCTTTTATGTGGGTATTACTCTACTGAATTTCCCATTTATCCCAGTATTACTGTGCTGACTGTCCGATTTAACCAGGTATTACTGTACCGACTATCCCTTTTATCCAGGTATTACTGTATTGACTGTCCCATGTATCCATTTATTACTGTAGTGACAGTACCATTTATCCAGGTATTAATGTGGTCACTGTCTCACTAATTTAATTGATTTCTACTACGTAGTGTGCGTAAGGAGCACTTCTTTCCCCACAAAACCGATTGATTGGGACCACAAACTATGTAATGATACTTATTTCCCCATTAAATTATAAATTTCTATAACAGAGATGCTTTTTAAAAGTATTAATTACTTTCAAAGATATGAGGCATCGTATCTAGAAGTATCACAATCACTCAAAGATTCATTCCTTGGCTGACCGATTTTCTTCTTGAGGTACCTGTTCGATTTCCGGGATAGATGGCCATGCGGAAGAGATGGCCCATCGATGTACTTCCTACATTATTCACCAGATGGATCTGCCGCTCTCTCAGTAGTGAGTGCACTGTTAACATGGACGGTTGATGTCGAAAAACCATAAAAAAAAACATCGCAATTGTGAGTATTTTAGATAAAATCTGTTCTCTTACTGTGAATAATTTTTGTTGTCATTGTACAAATGCTAAAAGATTATATATTTTAGTGAGCTTGACCTCTGAAACATATCATAATAAGCAAGGTGTTCTCTGTACATACCTGCCTCATATGAAGTGGTACAAAATCAAACATCGTTATTTGTGTGCTATGGCCATCTTTCCCTTAAAAATGGGAGATGGCCATCCTCGAAGAGTTATTTTTGTAGAAAATGCAGTTATGTGTTTCCTTTTTTTCAGATGCCAAATAAGTACATATCAAAGCCTGGTAGTACTCGTGGGAAATGGAGTGAGAAGGGGCTGCAAGATGCTATTGAAGCCACCAAAAAGGGTACATCTGTGCGTCAAGCATCAAAGTTATTTAGTATACCACGGAAGACACTGGAACGAAGATTGAAAACTGGCAATGCAGCTAAAGGATTGATGAGACAAAGTTGTTCACTATGAAGATTATAACCATACAACTAAGAAAGTGGAATGGATTCAGTGTGTTCGCTGCAAACGATGACTTCATGAAACATGCACATCCTATACTGATGTGTGTCAGTCATGTGGCAAAATCATAACTATAAATCAAATTCAAATTTAAAAGCTAAATTTTCATTCTTTGTTTTGTTTAAGTTTGTTCTGTTTGATACTTTTCCATTTGCTCTTAATTATGTTTTCACTGAATTATGCAAACACTGATGTGCTCTCTTATAAGGAATACAGTTCTATTTTTATTTTTGTTCTGTCTAAGTAGGCCTACATCTGTTTTAATTTTTATCATGCAATAAGGATACAACTGGCATTGAAGTACTTTTTAAAAGTCATAAATCTATGTGTATATCCCCTTAATTATCATGTTTATATTTAGACGTTTGCCATCTAACTTAAAATAATGATGTGGCCAACTATCCCACAAATCTGTGGCCATCTCTCCCGGACACCTCGGGACAGATGGCCCACGAACAGATTTTTAAAATGAAGTATTATGGTTACTTAATGACATATCTATAGGTTACCATTTATGCTATGGCAAGCTTATGCGTTGAAACGGCTGTGATTTTGTTCTGGAAATATTGACAGAAAAAATAGTACTTTTGGGGGGTTGAAAAAACTATGGCCATCTATCCCGGACTTAACCTATAATCATCCTTAAAAAAAAACTAACTATTTCCATACAGCTTCTATACTGAAAGGATTTGTGTGAATGACATCTTCGATTTTCCCTATAAAATCTGCCCAACTCATGCATAAATTCTTTACTTAAAACCTTTTTGTGTATGGCTGAACAATTCTATCTCTACACTGTAGATAGTTACGCTATGTTAAGTTTTAGGTAAATAAAAGGATATCTTGGTGTACATTTGCAACTGAAAAGCGTTTTGACAATTTACTGTATGCGAATTACACCGTTAATATTCGAAATAGGATATCGTTATTATTGTTGAATGTAAGCCGAATGTAACTATCTAAAGCCAGAGACGCAGTGTTGCCATACGCAAACACCACAGGCTGGTGGACAGTTGGAAAAAAACCGAGTATAATTCTGCAAATTTGTTGTCGGTTGCTTAAAAGAAATACGACTGAGATCAGAGAAGTAGCGCCCACTGCCTAAAATAAGAATTCTGTCTATGAAAAGCTTAAGGTAAACCAAACCAAAGTCAACACGAAAACCTTTTTAAATCAGTCTTGACCCGTATTTATTGTCGATATTGCCTTCAATGTGATCAGTTGAGATATAAATGTACCAAATTGTTACCTGCATGAATATTGGGTTTCAAGATGGAAGGGAATCGATGCAAGGTGGGCTAATTTTCCAGCAGTTAAAGGTAAGCACTCAGTATTCTGACAGTCGTTGTTTTGGAACTGGCACCACAGCACAATATCCACTGACCTGGACAAATATTCTTTGGAACACAATATGATAAAACGTACCGAGTTTGTTGACAGGACCCCAGTTATGCTTTGAGAAATATAAGGATAATCCTTATCTGAATTATTTCTGCTCCAACATACCCTTAGTATTTAAATTTTTCAATATGATTTTCTGTCTCAGCAATGTCTAGGCTCTAACCTTTAAGACTCGTTGTGGTCGCCACTCTGTTCATCCACTAATTTATTTCAGCCATTTCTGGCATGGGTTCCTTCGGTTACGTGCCAACTATCACTTATCTGCTTCTTTGTACACGTCTGACCTAAGAGGGGAAATGAGTGGAAAACGTGAATTCAAGAGTTAACTGGCTTCTCCTGAGTTCAGAATTTTTCTTTCCTTACGCCCCAGAGGTAAAAGTTGGCGGGCTCGCCCATCACAGTCTCTGGGTCATTAAATTCAAACCTCGTAGGGGAGCCGTGCCGTCAGTGCGCCTTACACGATACAATGTAGGCATGACTTAAGGTTCTTTACATCGTCCCTTCGGCCCCTGGCTGCAACCCCTTTCATTCCTTTTACTGCACCTCCAAGCACATTCTCTTTCTTCCATCTTGCTATCAACCCTCTCACAATTGTTTCATATTGCAACTGCGAGATTTTCCTCCTGTTACACCTTGCAAACCTTTCTAATTTCAATTTCCATTTCAGCGCCGAATGACCTCATAGGCTCCAGCTCTAGGCTGAATTTAAAGTCTCTTGAAACCTGCCCTACTTTTATGTAAAAAAGACAAAAAAACTTAAGAGTAAGAGCTTTCATGAAATGGCACAAGCACAATATCAATGACTTAAGTGGAGGGGCGAGTACGCGTTTGTGCCGATGCTTTCCGTGCAGGTACGTATGTAAGTATGTATTATCATAATATTCATTCATCTCTTACTTCGTATTAGACCTGGCTATTGAAACTCAGTCTCCGGGCTTGTCATGACACCACGATGCCATCGACGAAAACGGGGCAACCTTGAATGACACACTAAAATATGGTATCGGTTACAGCAGCTACTAACCATCCAAACCTTCAGTATTTCACATAACCCTTTTCCATCTCATTCCAGTATCTTCAGTAATGATAGCGTACCTTCCCACCTAAACAATAGGATGAATTATGAAATCTGGGAGTATACTGCTAGACAAAATGCCATACGATTTTATTTTTAAAAAAAGAAAAAAAAAATAATAATGAACGTTTCGTCCTGGCTCCCTCCACCCACCCTCAGTATTTGTAACCGTGGACTTACCCCTCTAATAGCTCCCCTAGGCTACTCCCAAATCGATCAAGTTCCAAATAAACTACCTACAAACAGGGCTCAGACACAACTTGACTCCAGAACAAACAAGTGCCTAGTTCACACACACACACACACAGAAAGAGAGAGAGAGAGAGAGAGATTCCAAAGGCCGCTGCTGACTGACACCTTTGAAAACATTTTTTGGAGCTAATATAAAGAATCAGAAAAAACCCTCTTGAGAGCGATTTTACTATTTGGAGTCAGTAAGGTATCAGAAACGTTTACCTAAAGCTAAAGTTTTTTCTTTTTACTGTCTTGAGCTTTCCACAGTAACTGCAATTTTTATCGATAACCATGAATTATCTTTCCTCTGTGTAAGGACCTGCATAACGTCTGGATCCTTTTTAAAGTAGAGATAATATCTCCAGAAACGGAGACCATTTCCCTGTTGATTTGGACAGGTACAATGTTCTCCGTATACCCCAAGACGAAAATGTATTGGAAAAATAAGAATCATACGACCAATAAACCGAACGAACACGTAAGGAAGAGACTGCCATTTTAATTAAATTAATGTACATGACGGACGAGCACCAAACGGAATGATTAATTAGTTGGAATTGCACAGTAAACAGAGGTCAACGGGATACGTACTGCAAATATTGTCATGCCAAGACTGGTGCACCAGAGAGACGGACGTGGCACAAAGACTGACATATTAAAAGGAATAAGAAAAATAAGGAAAACACAACTACTTCCCACATCCCACCATCACTTAACGCCTACTCCCCCCCCTCCCCCCATACCCACCACTTCCGCACACCCACAGGCTCAAAATCACACGAGCAAAACAAAGAGAAACCAGGCATATTTTAGGTTTTATCGAGTCAGCTCTGTTAAGATGCTATTATTTTTAATGTCAGTGCCACAGTATATTCTTGACGCCTCCAAATTTTATTCTTTTTAACTATATATAAAGAAGGCTAACGTAATAAATGACTCACGAGTAACCCGTAATTTGTTTACCATGGACAGGTATATGTAAATACGTACGTACATTTTTACAGTCAGAAGTTGTTATAATACGTATGAATACTGCCATGAATACAATGCAGAGTCGTATGTATACATATTGCAAATGTATATTCAATTGTATATGTTAGGTGCAAGTAAATGTGCATGACCTGCGCTTGAACAAAACGAATGCATGCATAAGATACACATGAGAGAGAGAGAGAGAGAGAGAGAGAGAGAGAGAGAGAGAGAGAACAAATAAAGGGCCACAAACAAATCGAAACAAAAAGAGGGCTTTGGAAGCAAAGAGAATTGAAAATGTAGCGCCTAAGTAAGTAATGTACTCCCCATCCAAAGGGTTGGTTAGTAGCCGTACGAGTGGTTGTAACACTGTTCAAAGGTGCCCTCAGTGGCGAAGACATTCAAAGCTAGTAGCAGCACACACTGCTTGAAGTAGCAATTGTGGTAGAAATAGCCCCTATTTCACAAGAGACAGTGAATGATGCGTTCTAAGCTCGATGTGCAGCAGTTCATGAAAGAGTGTGTGTGTGTGAGAGAGAGAGAGAGAGAGAGGAGAGAGAGAGAGAGAGAGATTACGCCAGGTTATTGTTTGCTTGTATGAAGGTGGATGGTTTTGGGCAAACAGGTGAGTACGCCTTGTTTGTCCAAGAAGGCGAGTGTTTGTGTGCAAGTAGGCAGATCTCTTAATTAGAGACCAGAGCGTGTGCCCGTGTACGCGCTCCGATTTTTTTCTCTCTCTCTCCGTGTTTGCGTTTGAATGGCCCAAGAGGGGAATGTGTTAGGCTGGAAAACAAAAAGAAATGTATATATGTGAACGCCCGTGTTGACGCAAGACTACGTTATAGCGAAGGTAAACAGGTGGGCGGCTCTCTCTGTCGAGAACACGGCTTGGGATGAAAGCATAAACGTAGGTGTGTGTGTGTGTGTGTGTGCGCTCTCTCTCTCTCTCTCTCTCTCTCTCTCTCTCTCTCTCTCTCTCCCGAAAGATTGAGCTCGAAATGTGGAAAAAGCTACGTTTTTCGAAATTTCTATTTTATTAGGAAAAACTGTAAAAAGTAATAAATCTAATTTGTCTATTAAGTGGCCTAAGTTCTCTCTCTCTCTCTCTCTCTCTCTCTCTCTCTCTCTCTCTCTCTCTCTCTCTCTCTCTCTCTCTCTCTCCACAGATTGAGCTCGAAATGTGAAATAAGGTACGTTCTAAATTTCTATTTTATTAGGATAAAAACTGATAAAACCAATAAACTCTAATATGTCTATTAAGTGGCTTTAAGTTTCTCCCTCTCTTTCTCATCTCTCTCTCTCTCTCTCTCTCTCTCTCTCTCTCTCTCTCTCTCTCTCTCTCTCATTTCAGCTACTTGAAGCTTGAGCTTCTTGCTTAAGCTGTGGGGTTAGCAAATCTGATTGTGGCTGCATTTGTTAAGCACATATGCATTTGCGATTATGCGTACGATAACAGGTAAATAGGGGCTTAGTAGTGGTGGGGGAATGTCATGGAGTGTGGTAGGGTGTCAGGGAGGGAGGGGGAGGAGGAGAAGCAGCAGTCATACCCTTACATTACGTCAACACTGGAGATGCAATTACCACCCAAAGAGAAAAGAAAATGAAGAAAAAAAAAAGAAGGAATGAAAAGTCCTTCAGCGAGAGAAACTCATTAATGCATCTCATAATGGCAAATCGACAGGTCCTTTCTATTGGTTATGATCACCATTAGAACCCCCACCCCACCCCATCCAACCTCCAGGGAGCACCAGGGGGCAAAAAAGAAGAGAAAATGAAACCTCAAAAAAAAAAAGAATTTGGAAAAAGGAAAAAAGTTTCGGAGAGAACACAGAAGTGCACCAATATGACGGGGACGAACCTTGGCACTCCTGGAGCCCAAAGAAGTAGTTCTGGCCATTGGGGTCTTCAAGGCGGAATAATTTAATTACATCCCCTTGGTCTTGAAGGGAGGTGAGGGGACGTCGGGTGGGGGGGAAGGGAGGTGTTGGGGAAGGGGGCCGGAGGGAGAGGAGAGGTGCTTTCGAGAGGCCAAAGGCGGCGGTGGTGGCGGCGCTAGCGACGACTTCGGCTGTAGTAGATGTTGGAGGGGAAGGGGGAGGGCGGGATATGAGGAGGTTGGGATTGTGGGTGAAGGGGGGAGGGCGGATATATTGAGGATCCAGGATGCTTAGCGCTCCTCTCGGTGCCATGAAATTCGAGATATATGAACGGAAACAAGTAAGTATTATGCTGCCGTTGTCAGGAAACGGGAGCAGAACTAGACGTTCTAACTTCCTGCCAATTTTACTGGTGCCTCTTGCGATGACTCGTACATCTAAATTAAAAACTTTCTTCTGTTATCCAATTTCCGAATATATCTTCTTTCCACTAAGCACGTCCCTCAAAAAAGCTTGATTGTGACGCCAGATACGCAACGCTTAATCAATCAGAAATGAAAAGGAATTATTCTGACCAGTTGGCTAACTCTTTGGGCAACAAATGTCAGATGCGAATTTTGGAGCTTTTCCTGAAAGGACTGAAGTTCTAATTAATTACTTAGCGTTTAATCTATTCAGGAAACTCGGGTATTAGGAGAAAATGAGAGATAGGACTAGATCCAGTGCCTTAATAAAATTCGCGGAGCTTAGAAATGAGAACTACTGTAATCACTTCCATGACAATAAAAGGGTCAATCATATCAAGAAGTATCAAAAGGAGAACTGGATTAACCCATGAGAGAAGTAAATAAACCTAATCTCTATTTCTCTCTTTCCTATAAATTTCACTTCAACCCCCTGACCTGCTCCTCTCCCTCTCGCCTCTGCGTGACTGTTTCTGACCTCACTGATCTCTACTGTACTATGTTCAGGCTAACGAGCTTTCAAAAAAGTTAAGGAAGCCTGAAATGACCAAGGGGCAAAGGTCTTGATATTTACGTATTTCCTTGACGTTCTCGGATCGCCTTGACTTTTTCAAAACCGCTGGAAATTTGTCATTTCCCTTGACAATTATTTTTACCCCTTTCCTTCTTCCGATCTTACCTGATTAGAGATCTTTTCAGACTCCTTAATCTTTCTCTCAATCCCTTGACCTTCATAACCTTTCATGGGTCTCTTGACCTCCTCTGGCCTTTTATCATTCCTGACCTCGTTCATCTCATGTGGCATAATCTTGATATACGAATGTTTTCGGTAAAAGTTTAGCCCACTTACTTTCATGGAAGAACCAATCAATGATGATCCTTTGTTTTCAGAATACTAATTAATTCTTTGGTCCTTCTCCTTTTTGTCTCGGCAATTTTCAACTGCATCTTCATGATTCTAAAGCTTTAGTAGATTAAAATTCAGTTTCAGAAGAATAATTCGAAGTAATCATAATTAACTTCCAACCTCTGGATCTGTAAGTCTCGTAAGCAAAGCAACAAATCTTTGCTGGAACGGCAATGGAGAGGATGAATGAAAAAGACTAGTTATTCTTAAGGGAAGTTTCCAACATATCTCACGCGGCGAATACCACACGTCAACATGGAGAAACATTCTAATTAAAATTTATTACATTCTAGGATCTAAAAAAATATATTTTACATTCTAGGATCTAAAAAAATTATTACATTCTAGTATCTAAAATAACTATATTCTGGGATCTAAAAAAATCATTACATTAAAGGATCTAAAAAAGTTTATTACATTCTAGGATCTAAAAAAAGTTATTGCATTCTAGGAACTGAAAAAAATTATTACATTCTAGAATCTAAAAAAAAATATTATATTCTATTATCTAAAAAAATAATTACATTCTAGCATCTAAACAAATAATTACATTATACGATCCAAAAAAATAATTACATTCTAGGATCTAAAAAAATTATTACATTCTAGGATCTAAAAAAAGTTATGACATTCTAGGATCTGAAAAAATTATTACATTCTAGTACCTAAAGAAATGATTGCATCCTAGTCTCTAAAAAAATTTTTACATTCTAGTCCCTAAAAAAATTATTCTAGGATCCAAAAAAGACTATTACATTCTAGGATCTAACAAAATTATCACATTCTAGTATCTAACAAAATAATTACATTCTAGGATCCGAAAAAAATTATTACATTCTAGGATCCGAAAAAATTTATTACATTCTAGGATCCGAAAAAAATTATTACATTCTAGGATCCGAAAAAATTTATCACATTCTAGGATCTAAAAAAATTTATTACATTCTAGGATCTAAAAAAAATTATTACATTCTAGGATCTAAAAAAATTTATTACATTCTAGTATCTAAAAATATTATTACATTCTAGGATCTAAAAAAATTATTACATTCTAGTATCCTAAAAATATTATTAATTCTATGGATCTAAAAAATTATTAACGTTCTAAAAAAGGATTCTAAAAAAGTTTTAGATTACATTTCCTAGGATATAAACCAAAATTATTACATTCTAGAGGAATCTCAAAAAAGAAAAAAAAAATTTATTACATTTCGTGGGATCTAAAAAAAATCATTAACATTTCTAGTCTCTAAAAAAAGATATTACTATTGCTAGGATCCCCCAATAAAACCCAAAAAATTACATTCTAGGATCTAAAAAATAATTATTACATTCTAGGGTCTCAAAAAACTTATTACATTCTAGGATCTAAAAAAAACACACCGAAACATAAATTTTAAAATTTTGTTAAAAGAACGACAAATTTTTGCAGATAATTAGTTAACAGAAGCCAGGCTACGAACAGCCACTGCAAGGACATTAGTGGCCAATTGAATCATTCAATCTTAGTCATTAATTTCACCCTGATACAGAAGCACCGTTATTAAAGGGGAGACTCACTCACTCTCTCTTTATATATAATATATATATATATATATATATATATATATATATATATATATATATATGTAAAAATGTTCTGTTTATAACACAATTCCATCTAATAAAAAGAACCCATAAAAACACCAAAACATAGAGAGAGAAATACTATATTTCAGAGATTGCTGTCTCCCTCTTCAGGTAGATGAATGAGAAAAGTTACAGAAACGGTGGTATTATACCAAGAGGTCCATCCACAGGTCCCGCTGATAATCTTCCTTTAATCTTCTTAAGCGTTGGTTGAATGAAAACCTTGTCGATGATACCTGAGTCCCATGCTCCCTTTGAGATATTCATTACCTGCCCCTCTTTAATCAAGGCAGATTCCAGAACTCAGCTATTTTCAACCATATAAATGAAACATAACCATTGAATAAACTGGAATTTGTCACATATAATTTATAGCATCAACTGCCGGTACAAATGATGGAATCGGCCTTGATTAAAGAGAGGCAGGTAATGAATATCTCAAAGGGAGCATGGGACTCGGATATCATAGACAAAGGTTTTCATTCAACCTACGCTTAAGAAGATTAAAGGAAGATTATCAGCAGGAGTGACCTAAATTGCTTACCTGTGGGTGGACCTATTGGTAAATAAAACCATGCCACCTTTTCTGTAACCTTCCTCATTCATCTACCTAAAGAGGGAGACAGCAGTCTCTGAATATAGTATTTTCTCTCTCTATGTTTTTTGGTGTTTTTATGGGCTCCTTTTATTATATATATATATATATAGTATATATATATATAATTATATATAATATATATATTCTATATATATTCTATATATATACACTAATTATAATATATTATATATAATATAATGTAATATATATAAATATATAACATATAATACATTATATACATATATATATACATATAATATATATTAGTATATATACATACTATATATTATATATATATACATATATATATATTATATATATATACATATATACATATATATATATAATATATATATATATATATATATATATATATAATACACACACACTAATATATATATATATATATATATATATATATATATATATATATATAAGAATACACACAACACACACACACACACACACACACAGACACACACACACACATATATATATCGATATATATATATATATATATAATATATATTAAATATATATCATATATATATATATATATATATATATATATATAAATATATGTATATATATATGTGTGTGTATTGTATGTATGTATGTATACATATGTTTGTGTACGTATGTGTAAGTGTCACTCTCACACAGCCGAATGCGCATACACACACAAAACCGCGGGCGAGGGAGAGCTGCCTGCAGGAAGCCAGGCAACAGCTGTGACAAAGACACGGACGTGACACGAATTCCTGACGGAGGGTGACGGAAGAACTCGAGGAGGGGTGTGATAATATTTGATTGATTTGTATCATACACTTGCGTCACAATAAGGTAGAGAGAATCTACCATTCGACTTTCATCGCGAATCCTCATTCAAAATAAAGAAAATTAAGAACGGGTATGCCCGTTGGTTGTTTAGGCGCTAGAGATTTTTCAAAAGGTCGAAAAAACAAGGCAAAAGAAAGAGAGAGAGAGAGAGAGAGAATGCCATTTTTATCATTTTTATCCAGAGAAAATAAAACTAGTTCAGTGACAAAACGTTGAAATTGTTATCATTCTTCCTCTGCCAAAAAGGCTTCTTTAATTAAGAACATTGTTTTTCGCCTTTTGAGTGGATAGATCAAAGTCTTATTCAAAGGAACCGTGCAAAAACATATGTTAATAAAAATAAACCTTATTATCTGACCAAAGACCTTGATAGTGATCCTGTATATCTAAGTAATAATAATAATAATAATAATAATAATAATAATAATAATAATAATAATAGATGGGGACAGCAGGATGGAGTTTGGAATAGAAAAATGTGCCTTAGTCAACATACAAAAGGGCAAAGTAACAAGGACTGAAGGGATAAAGCTACCAGATGGGAACAACGTCAAACACATAGATGAGTCGGGATAAAAATACCTGGGAATAATGGAAGGAGGGGATATAAAACATCAAGAGATGAGGGACACGATCAGGAAAGAATATATGCAGAGACGCAAGGTGATACTCAAGTCAAAACTAAACGCCGGAAATATGATAAACGCCATAAACACATGGGCAGTGCCAGTAATCAGATACAGCGCAGGAATAGTCGAATGGACGAAGGCAGAACTTCCTCAGCAGAGATCAGAAAACCAGGAAACATATGACAATACACAAAGCACTACACCCAAGAGCAAATACGGACAGACTATACATAACAAGATAGGAAGGAGAGAGGGGACTACTAAGCATAGAGGACTGCGTCAACATCGAGAACAGAGCACTGGAGCAATATATGAAAACCAGTGAAGACGAGTGGCTCAAGAGTACATAGGAAGAAGGACCCCCCCCCCCCCCCCTAATAAAAAAAAAAAATAGACGAAGACCCAAATATAGAAACTAGACACAGGAGAAAGACAAGCAGAACAGAGGAATGGCATAACAAACCAATGCACGGACAATACATGAGACTGACTAATGAACTAGCCAGCGATGACACATGGCAATGGCTACTGAGGGGAGAGCTCAAGAAGGAAACTGAAGGAATGATAACAGCGGCACAAGATCAGGCCCTAAGAACCAGATATGTCCAAAGAACGATAGATGGAAATAACATCTCTCCCATATGTAGGAAGTGCAATACGAAAAATGAGACCGTAAACCACATAGCAAGCGAATGTCCGGCACTTG
>NC_087215.1:56530507-56538007 GCF_015104395.2 Macrobrachium nipponense | reverse complement strand
CACTTGCTGTTCACAACTTCTGGTGGCAGTTAATTCCATGTGTCACATATCTTGCATGTAAAGAAGTTCCCACAAAGGGATGTGTTGTATCTCTTCAGTTCTAGTTTTCATCCATTATTTCTTGTCTCGATTTCTTTTTAGCGTAAATAGGTTACTGTCTACTTTCGTTATTCCTTTCAGTATTTTAAATGTTTCTATTGGTTGTCCTCGCAATCGTCGTGTTTCTAAGCCAGACATGTTCAGAATCTCTAGTCGTCTTTGGTAACCTATTTGCTTGATGGCTGGAATTAACTTTGTGGCTCTTGCTTGTACCCCTTCTTTTCTTAGAGTTGGTGACCAAAACTGTACTGCATATACAAGATGAGGTCTAAGTATTAATGTGTACTGTTTCCTTGTTTCTGTATTTGAACTGCCTTTTTATGTATCCCACTGGTTTCTGTGCCTTCTTTTCGGATTTTATGCACTGTTTTGTGGATTTTAAGTCCTTAGTAATAATGACTCCAAGGTCCTCCTCTTGTTCTACACTATTCATGTCATTCCCAAGCAGCATGAGGGTTGTTTGTTCCTATTGTAACACTTTACACTTATCAGAGTTAAAAGGCATTTGCCATTTTTTTTTTACCACTCTCCTATTTTCATTAGATCATTTCAAACTTTCCACTGCATCTGGGCCTGCTGCATTTACACCTAGTTGGTGTCATCTGCAAATTTGGCTATCCTGCTAGTTAAGCCTACATCAATGTTATTAATGTATATCAAAAACAAGAGAGGGCCAAGGAGAGAACCCTGAGGAACTCCGCTTGTTACATCTGGCCATTCTGATTCTTCCCCATTTATTACGACTCTGTTTTCTATAAGTTAGCCAGTCTTCGATCCAGTCAGCTATTTTTCCTACAATTCCTAAAGCTCTAACTTTTGTCATTAGTTTCTTGTGTGGAACTTTGTCAAAGGCCTTGGAAATCTAAGTAGAGTATATCTATTGCTATACTACTGTCGTAAATATCAAGCATGCTATGAAAAAAACTCCAAGAGGTTTGATAGGCAGGATCTGTTTTGTCTGAAACCGCGTTGGCTGTTTAACAACAAGTTGTTTCTATCAATGTGATCCACAGTTTGATCTGCAATTATGGACTCAAAAATCTTACAAACGACCGACGTTAGACAGATTGGTCAATAATTTCCCGGCTCTTCTCTTGGACCCTTTTTTTGTAAACTGGGGGCACAGTACCTAGTTTCCATATTTTTGGTCCCTTTCTTTGTTCAACACTTTTTCTGTAGTTTATAGAGGTGATGAGCTATTTCCTCTTTTAGCTCTTTAATTTCTCTTGGATGAATCCCATCAGGGCCAGGAGATTTCAACTTGTTGAGTTTGTCTATTTTGTTTTTAATGTCCTCTTCTGTAAATGTTATTTTGTCCAATGGTTCTGCCCTTTCATATTTAATAGCAGGTTCCGGTATTGAGGTAGTGTCTTCAATTGTGAAAACACTTGTAAAAACTTCTTCAATAACTCATTTTCCAAGTTTGAGTTCACCAGGTTACCGCTATTGTCCCTTGGGGGACCTATGCTATTCTTTATAATTTGTCCACTAATCTACAGAATTCTTTGTGTCTGCTTGTTTCTACTGGTGTTGGGTTTGGGTCCATTGATTTCTGCAATCTGTCTCTTTCTCTTATCTTATTTTTAATTTCTCTGTTGAACCACTTAGGCTGAGGGTTGCCATTTGTTAATATTTGCCTTAATGGTATACATCTAGAGCGTTTTTCTGTGTATTTTAGGTCTTGTCGACGGTAGTCTAAACTCGTTAATATCTTCTTCTCTTTTTTATGTTGAACATTAATTTGACTGACAGGTCAGACGATGTCTAGTATGTTATTTTCACTAGTAGGTTTGTCAACCCATTGGTGGAGGAATTCGTTTTTACAAAATCTAAAAGTCTCTTTCTATGTTTGATGCGGAGGTCATCGTGTTCCAGTGTATTGCTGAATTGAAATCTCCCATTATTATGCAGAGTTTGGTGTTTATTTCTTGTCCTAGTAGTGCATAAAGCTCCTCATCGGACATCTGTGATAGGTGGGGAGGTCTGTACACTAGTATTAGAGCTATCTTCTTCCCTAGACTGTTTATATTGATGCCAATCACTTCTTGAATGGTTGTAATTTTACACTCTATTCGACTCAGGTGGTACCTAACATATAACATAACGCCTCCACCTTTTTTTATTAAGCCTATCCTTTCTGAACAATTTATATCCTGCTATCTGGTACTCTCCTTCGAAGTCTCTTGTTGCCTCTTGTATCCATGCTTCTGTGATACCTATTATGTCTAATTCCTCACTTGCTACCAATGCTTTGAAGAGAACTACTTTGTTCCGAATAGATTGTGCATGAAACTGCGCCACTCTGAGGGACTTCTCTATCTTCTCTTTTGTCCTCGGTGGTTTTATTAGTTTTCCTTGCTGTCTCTGTTGCCTGCAGTGCTATTACTAACCAGATTCAGGGAGCTTTCCGACTTCTTCCCTTGAAAGTTCAGTTCACTGAGGTGCTTCAAGAGGTTTTCGTTGAGAAGGTTTCCTATTAGTTTTGCTCCTTCCAAATTCAAGTGAGTTCCATCTCTTTTACATAGTTTCTTATTCCCTATAAATCTGTCCCAAAAGTTTACAACCTAACACTTCTTTCTTGGCATTTTAGCTCCAGTCTGTCATTGATTCCAATTGCCTTGCTAAGGGAGTTGTGGCTTACATTGGTTCTGGGCAAAATTCCTATGAGAATACCCTTATCAGTTTTCTCACGGATGTACTTTACAACATTAGTCAGGTTGGCTACAAGAGAGAGAGAGAGAGAGAGAGAGAGAGAGAGAGAGAGAGAGAGAGAGAGAGAGAGAGAGAGAGAGAGATCATACAATGCGCCGAAAACACCATATCAAGAAATACTATGATAGTCAATCTAAAAACTCTTGACTGATATAACAGTACAACGCTAACCATTTCACGATTACGATGATATTGTGTGTTTATGTGCGCGTGCGCGTGTTTGAGTCTTTTATCGACAAGCTTTCCTGCCGTTTGCAGGATTGTTTTAAACTGGAAAGAGAGAGAGAGAGAGAGAGAGAGAGAGAGAGAGAGAGAGAGAGAGAGAGAGAGAGAGACTTATTGGCAACTGGAACGATTAAAACTGTTTTTTAGATTAGCTTATATAACTGTTCATAGATATTTTGAGAGAGAGAGAGAGAGAGAGAGAGAGAGAGAGAGAGAGAGAGAGAGAGAGAGAGAGAGAGAGAGTTATCTGACAAAACATTAGTGATGAAGTAAAGGACTAACAGCCAAATGATTATTACACTTTAAACCTATGAGTTCTCCACTTAAGCTTTTATGGAAACTCCCAGAGAGAGAGAGAGAGAGAGAGAGAGAGAGAGAGAAATCTAATTACAACCACTTCAAAAGCCTTGGCCGCACCGCCACTCCAAACTTATTTTCGTCACTTCGACAACTCTACGGACCTCGCCCGCCAGCATTCCCAAACTCCTCGCCTGCAACAAGAGACCAAAGTTGTCGGTTGTAATACAATAGACAGAGCGAGTTTCCTTTTTCTTTTTTCCCCCCTTTTTTTTAAGCTCAGAGACTAATTTGCGAGATCAAAACCCTCGTTAGGTAGCAGCGTTGAAACGGCAGGGACGGACAAAAGTGTGAAATTTTTTGGCAAAGATGAACAGATTCCAAAATTCGGTAATCACCGCCTATGATGACTGGATATATACATTGGTCGACTGACAAAAAAAAAATAAATAAAAAACTGGATACATTCATAAAAAAATTATACAGAAAAATACGTAAGATGGACATAAAGACATTTTTTTAATAAGAAAAATGCTGTTTCCAGACTTGGAAACCCTTGCTAAGATGGGTCGATATAGAATTATTCAAGAAAATAATAACAACGGAGACAGTTAAATAAAAGCTCGAGGTTAATAAATACGTCCATGCTATTGACAAACAAATGCCAGTTAGTTAATCGAAATATGAAGAAAAAAATCACACACATGAACTAAACACAAGAATTACAGGCAAGGATAATCTAATCTGGTTTCAAATTTGAAAATAATCCTAATGAAGAGAAAACCACATTCACCTCACAAATATTCTATAATACTAAAATCCAAGTGTATCTTTCCCGTTTGTTCAGCCAGGGTGGGGGCGGGGTAGGTAGGGGAGACATAACAGATCCACCCTCCCCCTGCAAACCTGTTTGTCCGCCAGAGCCGGTGGGGTAGGTAGGAGAGACATAGCACATCTACCCTCCTCCTGCAAACCTGTTTGTCCGTCACAGGGCAGGCGGGGATGTAGGAGATTGTGAGGGTTGGGGAGATATTACAGGCAAAGTCGGGTTCCAGCGCGGCATAGGTCGCGCCATCAAACACGTAACAAACAAATGACATAGAAAGACCTCAACATTTTTAGGCAAGGTAAAAGCTTTCCAGATTAAACAAAAAACTGTAATAACCTGGAATGACATGTGGTACACAGATCGACAAAGGAAGGATAGATAAAACTGCATATTAAAACGAGATGGATAGCTGGCAAAAACATACAAATGCCACGAACAACCAAACAAAAGTGTGACAAAAAACGAGACAAATACACCGACCCTCAGAGCCGTGGGCCAATGTCCAACGAAAGCTGCTTTACGAACCAAAATTGGTTTTAATATAATCTCACTGAGGTGCTCGGGATTACAACGCGAAACGTATGTTTAATGCAGCTAAATGGCCGGTTAATCCCATCCCAAAACGCAGCTCCTACAGATCGCTATCTACTCAAAACCGACGCGCGAAAACAAAAGCGCATCGTCCATTTGAGTCGAGAGCGCCGCTGCCATCATTATTCATCATCTACTTTGGAAGGATTTCGCTCATCATGCAAATATCCATTACCGCCGGATGCTGTTCTCTTCCCTCTTACCTCCAAAGCATTACCCTCTCCCTGCAAGGGTTGGGGCGCTGAGGGAAGGGGGAGGGTTAATGTTCCCCCAGCGTTTCCGTCTCCTCCCCCTGACAAAGGGCAGAGGGAAGCAACACACTCCCAGTTCCCTATCTCCTCCTTCCCTCTAAAACATTCCCTCCTCCATACAAGGGGGAAGGGAGGGAAATTCACCCTCAGTTTACCATCAATTCCCTTCTTAACTCTCAATCAGTGCCCCCTCTCCCTACCAGCGGTAATGGGGCTGGGGAGGGTTGGAGGGGGGGGGGTGCAGAAGCGATGCTCTCCCAATTTCCCATCATCGCCAATTACCTTAAGCCGTCGTGAAATGGGGCCTTTAAGCGGTCACGTGAGGGGCCCTGACCCGAGCATTGTGAGAAGGAAGCCGAACGGGACTTTATGGACACCGTGATGAATCGAGTGTTGGATTAAGAATTATGCTCGGTCTAGGGGCAGGGGGGTGGGAGGGGGGGGGCCGCCCTCTTCCGTGTATCACATTAGGAAGGTTCCTTGGTACTCTCCGTCAGTAAAAAAAAAAAAAAGGTCATGTTAGCTTTGTTTTTTAATGATACATTGACAGATTTTGGAATGCTGTTCTACACGTATGAAGATTTACGTACTGGATACGATGAGATAATTGTCCAGTTAACCAAGAACAAAGCTAAAGACGTCTTTGAACAAATTTACTGAATATATATATATATATATATATATATATATATATATATATATATATATATATAATCACCATAACGTGATTGGAATATTTTGAAGTAATAAAAGTCAACACATATGTAAGATGTGTCTTAAAGAGTTCTTAAAAGACGGAGGCTTTCGTCTACTTGATCAGTAGACCTCATCAGCAGTACTGATTTTCCCTTTTTAAAAATATACATGATGTCACGAAGGACAGGAAAGACGCTGGAACCGTCTCCAAGGGAGCAATATTTCCCTCGTTCAAATGTTTTCTGGCCAAAAGACGAGCCGATCGTCATGGTTGAGCTACTTCCTCTGCGTGTTCGACTGTTCCCTCGCCCATACCTTCTGCGTCGGCACCTGCAATAGGGGCTCTTCCTTCCAATGCCTGGGCAGGCAGGAGAATGTAGTACGAAGGAACAGGTGCTTGAGAATATCCTTAAATCCACGGTAGAAGCCGAGTGAAACTGGGACTTTGAACAAGTACTTTCATAGTTTATTTCTACATTGTGAACTTAAGAATGTAGAAATAAACTACAAAAGTAATTGTTCAAAGTCCCAGTTCCACTCCCCTTCTAAGAATATATATATATATATATATATATATATATATATATATATATATATATATATATATATATATATATATATATAAGACAGCAGCCCAAATAACTTTCTAATATACAAGTTAAAAATGTGAAAAACTGAACAATCATCTTTATATCATCACTGTGCGTGCTTCCGAGATCAAATAGAGCACAGCTTGGAACCATTTTTATTTTGGTTTGAAGCAATGCTCCAGTACAAGTCAATCAATTTGGTCCACTTAGAAAAATATGTGAACGAAACACCAGAAATATAAATGCGAGATTCTGAATTCGCACTGAATCTGAAAAGTTATATAAGTTGATGGCAAATCAGTAAAGACAGATAACGGTGTTGCCCGATATCATAATTATTGTTTATCGTGTTTCACAAAACAATATAGTGTGAGAGAGAGAGAGAGAGAGAGAGAGAGAGAGAGATAGAGAGAGAGAGAATAAGATGATTTTACCTACTGTCTTACCATTTCATACCGAATTAATGTCGGCTCTTGGGCTACTTAGCGGTAGAAAAATTGAATAAGTTGAGCGATGGATCTCACATCTACAGAAATGTCGTGATATCAAGGAATTGTAGCGTTAAGGGGTATTAGTACATAAGAAAATATTCCTATAATAAGATGATGAATACAATGAATGAAAACCTAAGATAAACAATTTAACATTCATAAATCACGAAAAGTCTTAAGGTAAAATATGTGAAAATTCTTATTGTAGGTCAGAAACAAAGAGCAATGATAGAATATCAGAAACTAAAATAAGAACAATATGTGAGAATAGGAGGCTCCTGGCACAAGAAAATGCAAACACAAAAATGCCATAGCAGAAATATTCAAAACTCATAACTGAGTGGATATAAGACCCGGATACTGAAGTGGAATGACAAAACTGGGAGATATAACAACTGCAGTTTCTGTGGAGATTGGAGAAAATGAAAGGCATTTAAATGAAACTTTGCTCGAGATGGAAGGGTGGAGGAGGGTGACGTGGAGCCTTCACAATAAGTGCGGTGTGTGGATGGTGACTGCCAAGGACTTCTCTGAGATTAATGATGACGAATTAAAAAAAAAACATTCATCTGGACGTCATTTGCTTCAATAGACAACAACGGAAGATTTAGAATAGGCATTTATCAGAGTGAAAAGGATATGAGCTCTTTTATTTCACTATTTGTCCTTATTTCACTATTTGTCCTTCAGACATTATGCCAACTGATTATCACTGCTTT
>NC_087215.1:56505507-56520507 GCF_015104395.2 Macrobrachium nipponense | reverse complement strand
TTCCTGAAAAGTCCGTAATATGTTTTACGTGACGAGTAATTCCTGAATAGATTCATCGGTCTTGGCGAAGGCAAGGTTTCATTCGGGGTCGTAAATGCATTGCAATAAACAAAATAAATAAAAGATCCCCAAAATTGGATGCGGAACCACGCTCAACAGAAAAATTATTGCTACAGTGATTTCCAAAGATATGACACCTCCTCTGCCATGCAGATAGATAAAACTATACTGTACAGTCTTCTTCCTACGATGGGAGGCTCCAAAAGGTGTTACCCGTCCAGATCTCAGGTGGCATTTTGGGATAAGGTTGTTATTCCTACACCCTTCTCATATTTTTGTGTGCGTATGCGTGGGCGTGTGTGTGTATGTGCGCGTATCAGTGATAACGCGGCGTCGTGGAATATTTTGCTTTTAGACGGATGATATTACCAAGAATATGACAACATTTTATTGAGCATTTTGATGACCTTATCATAAAGCTGAAATGAATAGCATACATATAAAAATATATAAAATATACTGAAAATAAATCTGCTTATTCTCATTATAAAGCGCTAAAATAAATAAATCTACATGTTGTCTCCTATATTTTTATAGTTTATTTTAATCTAATTTATCCATTTACTTCACATTAAGCAGAGTGAGACAGATCATTCACTGTATTTTTAACTACATTTTTTTAGTCATTGATATCAGCATGATGGTGAAGTCATCATCTACGGTGGTAGAAAGCAGGGACAAGATAACTAAATAGTTGGTAATCCTCATCAACTGTATTCCTAATGGAAAAGTTAAGTAAATCTTAGCTTAACCAGACCACTGAGCTGATTGACAGCTCTCCTAGGGCTGGCCCAAAGGATTAGATATTTTTACGTGGCTACGAACCAATTTGTTACCTATCAACGGGACCTACTGCTTGCTGTGGTATCCGAACTAAATTATATCCAGAAATGAGTTTCTAATCACCAGAAATACATTCTTCTGATTCCTTGTTGGCAGAGTGAGGATGAGAACTCGGACCACCAAATCGGCAGGCGAGCACGTAACCCACTAGCACAAAGAGGAACTATTCCTATTGGAGGGCTGTGAATCTTTTGGGAAAGGAAATGTAGTGGAGTGAGTATTGTGAAGATTTGTTGCATGTACACAGAGTATCAGAGGAGCAGAGATGGATAATGTGAGAATAATTGAGAGGGTTAATGTAATTGCGATGATGCTCCTAGAGGTATCTGCTGAGTGTATCTGTGGGCACTTCGGTGACTGAAGAAAGGAAAGACACAAGAGATGGTGGGATTACAAAAGAGTTCTTGTGGTAGGATGGTGGGTGTGATAGTATGACTCAATGGCTGACCAGGGTGTGTAAGATGTAATCTGGATGAGGAATAGGTTCCAAGGGAAAGAGCGAGAATAGTTTTTCCGTGGTGTAAGGTTAAAGGTGACAGGCGACCGTAAAAATCAAAGGGAATCACGATACTTAGTACACCCCAAAGGAATGTGTACACTAGGATTTCAACTAAGAAGTAAAAAGATTTTAGGACTTATTGGGGAAGAACATCGTGATGATATGTGGATTAAGATTCTATTAGGAAACAGCTATGTGAGAATTTTCAAAGGGAAAAATAGGGCAAGATTGTTAGATGTCCAAAATGTCTATCGACATTAAATAATAATAATAATAATAATAATAATAATAATAATAATAATAATAATAATAATAATTTACTACATCAAGATCTATAAAAGTAACGGGCCATACCTAATACATGAAACATAAAGCAGATGAATGATTCCCAACTTTAATTTTAGATGTTTCAACATAATTTATTATGCTGTGGTAATAGCTATGCACTCCTTTACTCCCCAATTCTTTTATCTATGGTCTGGGGATGCCATTACATGAAATACAGTAAATATATCCCACTGTCAAGAGAAGTAAACAAACAAAACGACAAAACAGCATACAGAAGTTAGAACTCAAAGGCATTACCCAAGCATCACACCAGACATCGGATGACAACGAAGCGATCTCAAGAATATCAGCAGGATCGCCCCTCCTACTCTCCCTATCCCCCCTCCCCCCCAAAAAAAAAAGTCGTTACCAACAGGAAAAGGCCAACGATCCCACATAAGGAAGACGTGGGCTGTCTTGCGGTGGGCGCCTGTCACCCCAGAAAATCCATCCCAAACACCCCCCCCTCCCCCCCCCCCCACCCCCCCCCCCCCCCCCCCCCCCCCGCCCCCCCCCCCCCCCCCCCCCCCCCCCCCCCGCACACAAGCCAATCACCACTACCCTTCCTCCCCCCCCCCCCTCGAAAGCCAGTTATGGCCATTGGAATGATTACCTCCTAAGAGGGGAAAGATACTCTCCTAATGACCTTCCTGCGACTCCCGCTAATTACCACCAAGGGGAAAGAAAGACCAGCCTCGGAGGCCACACCGGCCCCCAACCGAACCCTTCGCCGCGGGAAGCAGCCTTCCTCTTCAGGAGGCACGCGTCCATTCCCTGCCGTTTCCACTTCCCTTGTAATAGCCAAGACAAGGGCTATTTCCTGGCGTCTTCCCCGTCTGAACAATGAGAGAGAGAGGGAAGCCAAGGAGGGGAATGAACAGGACGTGTGAATGTCGAAATGAGGGGAAGGCAGAAGCTTTAAATGACCGTCGTTGTGAGGAAATCGTTGGCCAGTTTCTATGAAGAGGAGTCACGTGATCTTAAGCCATCAGATGATAATCCTCCTCTCAACGTAATGAAATAGATCTTTTTGTTACCATCTAGCTTATGTTGTGTAGTTAAACAATTCAAGATAATTCAAGGTCCAATACGTAGAAATCATTTCATATCAATTCTCTTTGTATAATCATGCCCGAATGATTTTTTTTTTATACTGTATTTGAAACATTAGACCTTGTCTTTACCTTACCCACTGAACGCTTTCCTTACGTTTCTCCATCATTCGGTCTTGTCGTAAGTCACCTTTACAGGACATATTCGTATCATTTAACATCTGTAAATTGTCTTTTAGTTTTACTTCAACGGCAAAGACGATGTGTATCAGGTAGTATCTCATACAGTACTCGAAATTGGCCGTATTTACATAATCGCTATGACAGCAGTAGCTGTGATTCAACAAATAAGCACTTGGAACCTCTGTAGAAAGAGCAGCACAGAGTGCAAACTGATAATAGTTTTCTTTTCAATCAGTCTCTTTTTGTTTTTGTAAGGAATATAAGATTTCGGCCAAAAGGCCAAGCACTGGAACCTACGAGGTCATTCAGCACTGAAAAGGAAATTAAGAGTAGCAAGGTTTTCAATGTATAACTGGAGGAAAACGTCGCAGCACTATGAAACAATTGTTTTAGTAGAGGTTGGAACAGTCAGATTGAAGAAAGATGTTAACGGAGGTACAATAAAAGTAATGAAAGAGGTTGCAACTGGAGCCGAAGGGACGCTGCTGAGAACCATAAGTATATGCCTACAGTGCACCACGCAAAGTGCACTGACGGCACTACCCCCTACGGGAATCTGTTTCAATAAAGACGACTTTTATAATAATGAGAGAGCCAGCTCTCTCAAGTGACTTCTGGACTAGTATCCAGCTCCATTGTACAAGGAGAAATGACCAGTCTACTCTGCGTATTAAGGGCCTTCATTAACACATCTGCGAAGTTTTTATTCTGTCTTTTATTTCTAAACTCAAGTGATATATTCTCTCTCTCTCTCTCTCTCTCTCTCTCTCTCTCTCTCTCTCTCAGGACTAATTTGTACTTCAGTCTGAAAGGCGTCTTTGTTTTATTCAAATTCATTCGCGGATTTTCTTTTCCGAATTGAATTAAATCAATACTCTTGTGTAAACTGAAGTTTTTTTTTTGCACTCGAGAGATTCCATGCAGAGACAAATTGTTCAGTTCTTGTCCGGTTCACATAAATAAGGCCACCTGCGTTGAGGGGATGGTGCCCATCGGTGAAATGACCTCTTGTGGTTGTAAAAATGCAGTTATTAAGGAATCTGTTTGTACAGAACAGACAGACACACAAACACATACTGAAGATTGATGATGTCATAAACGAGTGACTAAACAGGGCAAGAGTTGGCTACTATTTAAGGCAAAGATATAATCTCGGGAGTTATTTCGGTTTCACCAACAGAATGCTAAGCGGCCTAACTGATATATGGCAACCATTGGGAACACCCCTAGGTGGGAGGGGGAGTCTTCAATGCAACATCACGCGGTGCACTGTAGGCATTACTTCGGGTTCTTTGCAGCCTCCCTTCGGCCCCTAGTCGCAACCCATTTCATTCATTTTACGTCTCTTAACAACTGTTTCAACATCATTTTCAGCGCTGAATGACCTCACAGGTCACAGCGCTTTGCTTTTGGGCTAAATCTTATTTATCAACTCCAATTATTCCAATCAGTAGGAAAAATGCTAACAAGTGCAAATCTTGCAACTCTCAGTTATTTTGAAAGTTATAGCCTGGAATGATTCTTTGTTCTTGGAGCCGTGTTCTGAGTCACCCAGGTTGTTTTATGTGTATATTTAAATGTCATTACAGTCATTTTTCGTTATTTTGATTGCTGTATTTATTTTATTTTTATTTTTTTTTGCTCCTGAAATTAAAGACATCCTATGAAACGCTGGCCAGGACTGACGGAATCAGTCACCTTATTTAACGTCGTCCTCATTATATATTACGTATCCGAATGTTTCAAAGTTAATACCCATCATGGTTGTAAATATACATAAATACATATACTATATATCATACATACATACATACATACATACATACATACATACATATATACACACATACATACATACATACTAATATATATATATATATATATATATATATATATAATATATATAATATATAGATACATAGATACATAGATACATAGAAACATAGATATATATATATATATATATATATATATATATATATATATATATATATATATATATAATGCATAATTCCGTCAGGCTTGGCCAGCGTCTCATGGGATGTCTTCATATTATCGGGGACAATATATATATATATACATATATATATATATATATATATATATATATATATATACATATGTAAAACTGATCAAAATAAACAATAATGATTCGGTAATGACATTAAACTGAAATTAGATTTAACGTACATAAACAAAACAACCTGGGTGACTCAGAACACAGCTCCAAGAACAAAGAATCCTTCCAGGTTTAAACTTGTTATCATGTATCCTAATGATTGGAATAATTGGAACTGGAATATAAGATTTAGCCCAAAGGCCAAGCGCTGGGACCTAGAGTAGAAAGTAAGATGGAAGAGAGATAATATGAACGGAGGTACAAAAAAAAAGAATGAGGGGGGTTGTAACTTGGGGTCGACGGGAGGCTGCAAAGAACTATAAGTAATGCCTACAGTGCATCGCTTGAGGTGCACTAAAGGCACTATCCAGCCCCCCACCTCCCCCAAGGAGTGTTTCTTAATGATGAGTAACTTCTTACCTAAGGTACAGCCTGCTGTATGTCAATTAGCACATTTACCATTTTGTTAGTGGAAACGAGGTAAGTCCCGGATTACAGGTTTAGCTCAAGTAGGAGCAAACCCTTGCCTTGTTCAAACACTCGCTTATGACATCACCATCAATATTCAGTTCAGACTCTGTTATAACATCACCATCAATCTTCAGTTCAGACTCTGTTATAACATCACCGTCAATCTTCAGTTCAGACTCTCGGTTATGACATCACCATCAATCTTCAGTTCAGACTCTCGGTTATGACATCACCATCAATCTTCAGTTCAGACTCTCGGTTATGACATCACCATCAATCTTCAGTTCAGACACTTGCTTATGACATCATCATCAAAACTCAGTTCAGACACTCAGTTATGACATCACCATCAGTCTTCAGTTCAGACAGGTCATGACATCACAGTCTATCTCCAGTTCAAACACTCGCCTATGACATCCCTATCAATCTTCAGTTCAGACTCTCGGTTATGACATCACCATCAATCTTCAGTTCAGACACTTGCTTATGACATCACCATCAAAACTCAAATCAGACACTCAGTTATGACATCACCATCAGTCTTCAGTTCAGACAGGTCATGACATCACAGTCTATCTCCAGTTCAGACACTCTCCTATGACATCATCTTTCTCCAGTTCAGACACTCGCCTATGACATCACCATCTTTCTCCAGTTAGACACTCGCCTATGACATCGCCAATCTTTCTTTACAGTTCCAGGAACAATCTCCTATTGACATCAACACTTTCTCCAGTTCAAGACACTCTCCTATGAATCGCCATCTTTCTTCCAGTTCAGACACTCTCCTATGACATCGCCATGCTTTCTCCAGTTCAGACCTCTCCTATGACATCAACACCATCTTTCCTCCATTCAAACACTACTCCTATAACATCACCATCTTTCTCAAGTTCAGACAAGTCATGACATCACCATCTTTCTCCAGTTCAGACACTCTCCTATGACATCACCATCTTTCTCAAGTTCAGACAAGTCATGACATCACCATCTTTCTCCAGTTCAGACACTCTCCTATGACATCACCATCTTTCTCCAGTTCAGACATACCAGTCATGACATCACCATCTTTCCCGTTCAGACACTCTCGCTAGCCATCACCATCTTTCTTTCTCCAGTTCAGACACTCGACTATGACATCACCATCGTTTCTCCAGTTCAGGACAACGTCATGACATCACCATCTATCTCCCAGTTCAGGACACTCTCCTATGGACATCACCATCTTTCTCCAGTTCAGTACCACTATCCCTATGGAAATCATCCATCCTTTCTTTACCCAGTTCAAACCACTCTCCATATGACATCACCAATCTTTCTTCAAGTTCCAGACAAGTCATGACATCACCATCTATATACCAGTTCAGACACTTCTCCTATGACATCACCATCTTTCTCAAGTCAAATGTTAACAAAGTTCATGACAATCACCATCTGTTCTCCAGTTTCAGGACACCTATCCTATGACTATCACCATCTTTCTTTCCAAGTTCAGGACCAAGTCATGACATCCACCATCTTTCTCCAGTTCAGACAACTCTCTATTGATCAAATCACAATCTTTCTCCAGTTCAGACACTAGCTCCATTGGACACGCCATCTTTCTCAGTCGACACTCGCCTATGACATCGCCATCTTTCTTCCAGTTCAGACCAATCTCTATGAATCACCATCTTTCTCCCAAGTTCACACACGCACCTTAGACATCGCCATCTTTCTCCCAGTTCAGGGACACTCTCCTATTGACATCCGCCAATCATTTATCCAGTTCAGACACTCTCCTCCTGGAACATCGCCATCTTTCGCCATGTTCAGACACTCTCCTATGAAGCCATCGCCATCAATTTCTCCAGTTCAAGACACCTCGCCTATGCATCATCATCATTTCTTTCCCAGTTTTCCAGACCACTCGCCTATGACATCGCCATCTTTCTCCAGTTCAGGACACTCGCCTATGAAATCATCCATCATTTCTTTCCGAGTTAAGGACCATTCGCCTATGACATCGCCATCTTTCGCCAGTCAGTGACAATAAGCCTATGACAGCCTCATCTTTCTCCAGTTTCAGACACTCGCCTAATGACAATCATCAGCTTTCTCCAGTTTTCAGCACTCGCCTATTGACATCATCATCTTTCTCCAGTTCCAAGACACTTCGCCTATGGACATCACCATCTTTCCTCAGTTCAGACACTGCCTATGACAACGCATATCTTTCTCCAGTTCAGAACACCTCGCCTATGACCATCATCCATCTTTCTCCAGTTCAGACACTCTCCCTATGACATATCGCCATCTTTCTCCAGTTCAGGACACTCGCCTATGACTTCATCATCTTTCTCCAGTTCAGACACTATTCCTATGGACCATCATCATCTTTCCTCCAGTTCAGACAACTCGCCTTTATGAAATCACCATCTTTCTTTTCAAGTTCAGGACAAGTTCCAGGACATCAACCATCTTTGCTCCAGTTCAGGACCACTCTTCTATGACATCCCATCCTTTTCAAGTTCAGGACAAGTCATGACATCACCCATCTTTCTCCAGTTCAGACAACCTCTCCCTATGACATCACCATCTTTATCCAGTTCAGACCACTTCCTATGACATCACCCAGCCGTTCCAGTTCAGACACTCGCCTAAGACATCGCATCTTTCTCAAGTTTCAGACAACTCGCCTATGACATTCACCATCTTTCTCCCCAAGTTCAGACACTCTCCTATGACATCCCAGCCATTTCTTTTCCAGTTCAGACAACTCGCCTATTGAAACATTCATCCATCTTTCTCCAGTTTCAGCACACCCTCTCCTATGACAATCACCATCGTTTCTCCAGTTTCAGGGACACTCGCCTATGACATCATCATCGTTCTCCAGTTAAGACAAACCTCGCCTATGGACATCGCCATCTTTCTTTCCAGTTTCCAGACATATTCCTATGACATCTCATCTTTCCTCAGTTAAGACACTTCGCATATGACATATCCTTCTTTCTCCGTAGTTTCAGACCACTCTCCTTATGACATCGCCATCTTTATCCAGTTTCAGACCACCCTCCGCCTAATGACATCAGCCATCCTTTCTCCAGTTCAGACACTCTCCTATGACATCGCCATCCTTTCCTTCCAGGTTCAGACAGTTCCTATGACATCGCCATCTTCCTCAGTTCAGACACTCTACTATGCCATCGCCATCTTTCTCCAAGTTCAGGTACACTCTCCTATGACATCGCCATTCTTTTTCCAGTTCCCAGACACTCTCCTATTGACATCGCCATCTTTCTCCAGTTCAGGACACTCTCCTATGAATCGCCATCTTTTCTCCAGTTCAGACACTCGCCTATGACATCGCCATCTTTCTCCAGTCAGACACTTTCTTCCTTGACATCGCCATCTTTCTCCAGTTCGAGACCACTCTCCTATGGACATCCTGCCATCTTTTCCCAGTTCCAGACACTCTTACTATGACATCGCATCGCTTCCTCCAAGTTCAGACACTCTCTATGACACGCCATCCTTTTATCCAAGTTTCAGAACACTCTCCTATTGACCATCGCCATCTTTCTTTCCAGTTCCAGACACTATCCTATTGGACAATCGCCATCCTTTCCTCCAGTTCAAGACACTGCCTAGACATCACATCTTTCTCCCAGTTTCAAGACACCTCTCCTATGGACATCGCCCATCTTTCTACCAGTTCAGACACTCTCCTATTGACATCGCCATCCTTTCTCCAGTTTTCAGAAACACTCTCCTATGACAATTCGCCATTCTTGTTTCTCCCAGTCAGACAACTCTCCCTATGACATCTCATCTTTCTCCAGTTCAGGAACTCGCCTATGGGACCATCGCCTATTTCTCCCAGTTCCAGGACACTCTCCTATGACATCGCCTCTTTCTCAGTTCGACACTCTCCTAGACATCGCCATCTTTCTCCGTTCAGACACTCTCCTATGACTCGCCATCTTTGGGTCCGTTCAACACTCTCCTATGACATCGCATCTTTCATCCATTCAGACAACTCTCCTATGACATCGCCATCTTTCTCCAGTTCAGAAACACTCTCCTATTACATCGCCATCTTTCTCCAGTTCAGACACTCTCCGCTATGACATCGCCCATCTTTCTCCAGTTCAGACGGCTCTCCTATGACATCGCCATCTTTCTCCATTCAGACACTCTCCTATGACTCGCCATCTTTCTCCAGTTCATGACACTCTCCATGACCATCAACCATCTTTCTTTCCATTATTTAGGTTTTATTAAATCAAAGAACAATCGCCTATTTGACATCCACCATCATCTTTCCGCCAGTTTCAGACACCGCTTACTATTTACATCCGCCATTTCCCTTTCATCCGCCATCTTTCTCCGTTCAGACACCTTTCTCACCTATGACATCATCATCTTTCTCCAGTTCAGACACTCTCCTATGACATCGCCATCTTTCTCCAGTTCAGACACTCTCCTATGACATCATCATCTTTCTCCAGTTCAGACACTCTCCTATGACATCGCCATCTTTCTCCAGTTCAGACACTCTCCTATGACATCATCATCTTTCTCCAGTTCAGACACTCGCCTATGACATCATCATCTTTCTCCAGTTCAGACACTCTCCTATGACATCATCATCTTTCTCCAGTTCAGACACTCGCCTATGACATCATCATCTTTCTCCAGTTCAGACACTCTCCTATGACATCGCCATCTTTCTCCAGTTCAGACACTCTCCTATGACATCGCCATCTTTCTCCAGTTCAGACACTCTCCTATGACATCGCCATCTTTCTCCAGTTCAGACACTCTCCTATGACATCGCCATCTTTCTCCAGTTCAGACACTCGCCTATGACATCGCCATCTTTCTCCAGTTCAGACACTCTCCTATGACATCGCCATCTTTCTCCAGTTCAGACACTCTCCTATGACATCGCCATCTTTCTCCAGTTCAGACACTCGCCTATGACATCGCCATCTTTCTCCAGTTCAGACACTCTCCTATGACATCGCCATCTTTCTCCAGTTCAGACACTCGCCTATGACATCGCCATCTTTCTCCAGTTCAGACACTCGCCTATGACATCACCATCTTTCTCCAGTTCAGACGCTCTGTCATGAAATCACCATCAATCTTCAATTCAGATATTTGATTATGACATCGCCATCAATCTTCAGTTCAGACACTCAGGTATGACATCATCATTAATCTTCAGTTTAGACACAGTTATGACATCACCAGCAATATTCAGTTCAGACACTGTGATGACATCACTATCAATTTTGAGTTCAGACTCTCGGTTATGACATCACCATCAATCTTCAGAGTCAATTTGCAAATGCATCAACCCCTAACACCTTTCCATCTTCCTTTCCATTCTCGCCAGTTAATTCCACAGACATTCGACATTCTCAAATCGACCTTAAACTTTCCATTTCGACATCTTTCAATATGCCCTTATACAATACTAATTACCATCGACATAGGGGTGAATTTAACCCAGGCAGTACCTCTTCATTTTCATGTATTATTCCAATTCCCATTTACTAATTTTCCTCTCTCACCGCATTCCCTCTCCGGCAGTACAATTTTTTCTAACTAAAGTACCTCCACTCATTTGCCCTCAAAATTCTCAGATTCTCATTAACGGCAACTTTTATTTTACATGTACCTGACTACCTTAATAATCCTCTCGCATAATTATGATATATATATATATGTATATATATATATATATATATATATATATATATATATATATATATGTGTGTGTGTGTGTGTGTGTGTGTGTATATATGTACACGTATATATATATATATATATATATATATACATATATTTAAATATACATACATGTATATCTATATCTATATACATATATATATATATATATATATATATATATATATATATATATATATATATATATATATATATATGTATGTATGTATGTATATGCACGCGTGTGTTGTGTGAGAGGAAGCATTTGGTTGAGTGTCTTGCAATGGGAGAGAGAGAGAGAGAGAGAGAGAGAGAGAGAGAGAGAGAGAGAGAGAGAGAGAGAGAGAGAGAGAGAGAGAGTCCATCTTTATATCCCCCAGGTGAAACGGTCACGTGCAAATTAAGTCTACTCCATTTTCCAACCCTCCGCCACTTGGCATCGTCTTCAAAAAGAAGAAGAAAAAAAAGTCTCGGATCCTCAATCGTCCGTCGCGATTCCCAGTGATCGAGTCCTAATCCTTCCATTCAATCATCACCAACAATTTTCCTTCAAAGTCTTCCAACAGGCCTAACGCATCTACTACTACGCTCTTTCTTCTTTTTTCCCCCCTCTCTCCTCCTTCTATTTCTTTATTCGGCCAATTCCACATACTTTTCAAATCAGCCTAATACGAAAAAACTCGCCAATTTTAATTTCGAGTGAGGTGGCAATTAAGCAATTTTTCCCCGGCTCCGTTTTTTTTTTTTTTTTTTTTTGTTTTTTTTTTTTTTTTTTTTGTCTCATTTCTTGGTGGAATCCCAACATTCGAAAAGTTTTCCAGAATTCTTTCATAAAAAAGAAAGGGTTGTCGACTTTTTTCTAATGCTCAGGTCATTAGTTTTTCCTTTATAAAGGGGAGTTTTTCTTTTTTTTTTTTGCATTTTCCCTTCTTTTTATCTCCCTTATTAGCATTCCTTTCATATTGCCAGATTTTGCGATAATTTTTTATAATTATTTTTGTCTTGTAAAATCAGTGCCTTGTAAGACCTGTAAGTACTGATGTATTTTTTGTATTAACAAATTATAATTTTTTTTTAGCCTGGTCAATGTCACTATGAAAAATCTAATGTAATTGTTATGAATTTAACTGTATATGTAAAAAGCGACTGGTCATTGCTACTACTAATAATAATACTAATAATAATAACGACATTTAAGCTAATTACAAAGCCTTCAAAAAATTAATTCATTGGCTAAAGCATTTTTTATCCTTTATCTATTTTTGCAAAGACCTTTCCCTGCTATAGTACCCATTCTACCCCCAACCTCCCAACCCCCACCCACCTTTGTTCATTCTCAAGAACCCCATAATGGCTTTTAAAAATGAATTGGGTCACTGAAGAGAAAGAGAGAGAGAGAGAGAGAGAGAGAGAAGAGAGAAAGAGCGCGCGCGCGTGGTACCCTCTATGGATAAAAACATCAGGCCAAAAGAGTGCTGGAAAAAAGGAGCACTACTTCGCCAAGATTTCTTTTTTCGAGGAAAAATTGACGATATTTGCTAATTGAGTGTTAGTGGCCGCTAAGGGAAGGCATGAATTGGCAACGAGAAAGGAGCGAGTAGAAGAGGGAGGGGAAAAGGAGGGGAGGGAGGAGGAAGGAGGAGGAAGAGGAGGCGGAGGCGGCGGCAGGGAATAGGGAATGCTTTTGTTTCCAGCGACTATTGCCAGCAGCAGTTTCCAGTCATGGGGACAATCGACCTCTCGCGCTCTCCCTCTCACCCTCTCTCTCTCTCTCTCTCAACCTTCACAATTTTCTGCCAAGTCCTTCTCGACCAATCCTCTGTTTTTCGCAACTGAGGGCGAACTGAAACATCCCTTTTTTTCCCTGTTCCTGCATTTCGGTCACAAAGGCCGGCTGGAAACCTTTTGTGATTCAAGTGGCAAAATTAGCAGTATTGCTGAGGTGAGGCTGGAGGGGGGGTGGGGTCCACTCCCCACACGAGAGGATTTTAGATGGGAAATCCATTTTCGGAGGGCTTTTTTTGTACAAAACTCAGATTTTAATTAGCATTGCTAAAAAAAGCTGTTTTTGCAGCCCGAGTAGATTTTCAAGAGTCAAAGAGTTATTTGTTTCGGCCACTGAACGGGTCCTCATTTGACTCTTTTGTCCAAAGTTCATTAAAGTCGAGGAGAAAACTTCTATGGGAATTCTTTCCTTTAGATCAGTTTCTCTGCGCACTTCATATTGACAAAAGCAGAAGCCTAATAAAACACAAGCACAAGGTTGCGAAATAAATCTTTTTAATCATTACCAACTGCACTGCTAAAAATATGTGGCATATCATAGCTAGAGGTTTGCAATAGGCATGATCAAATCTGTATACACAACACATATATGCTTGCATCTGTTTTCATATATATTAAAAAATGTGAATACGTTTGTGTTTACGTAATCACATTCTCAAGAGAACAAAAGACAGCTGTAAATGCTCTCAAAGGCTGAATAATCAAAATTGGACAGAACACTTTAAAACTTGTTCTGTCTGGAATCTTCACACTCAAAAAAAAAGAATCTTTGTTCCACATTAAGACAAATGAAATTCATTTGGTAAATCTTTATTCATTGCTTGTGTGGATGCGCTTGGGACATACAATCATTATGAGTTTTCTTTATAAAAAAAATAATTACCCCATATAAATAAGTATATAGTAATAAGGCAAGGATATTTTTAGAAAAAAAATCTTCAATACAGGAATCTTGTAACGAATTTCAATGATTCTTGGGATGAAGACAGAGGACGTCAAATACTAAGCGTCACCTATGCTTACAACAGTCAAAAATTCTCAAATGCTCAGCAATATCACGTCGAAGAAATGCTTTACTAGAAGGAATCATGGATTTATAAACAATAAAGCATAAGTAGCCTTCAAAGAAACTGTATATTATTATCATGATTATTATTATAATTATTATACTTGTTATTATTATTTCGAGCAAAGCCGCAATCCTAGTTGGAATAACAGAATGCTAGAAGCTGAAGATCCCCTAGTAAGTAAAGTAACCTAATACAAAAGGGAAACGAGATGTACTAAGCAGAGATTACATGAATGACAGGAAAACGTCATTATTAAATATAACAAATGAGATATTGTTTACGGTTTGCGTTCTGGGTTGACAGAGTTTAAAGCAAAGGAAATCAATCCAGAACGCAAATCTAAAACAATTTTTAATTCAGTTATTTAATAAATGACGTATTTCATGCTGTTCATGTAATCAGCTTATTTCTCATTTCCATTTTGCTTGGGCTTCTTTCCTTGCTAGGTCTCTCGGCTTTCAAGCATTCTGCTATTCCAACCTAGGGCTGCGGCTTTGCTCGAAATAATAATGATAATAATAAAAATAATAATGATAATAATAATGAACAGATTTTGCGAGAATCTGATTATTCACCTAAACTGCAATTTCACTTTTCCTTAGACTTACGGACAACCGCTAGATAAACGACTGTAGTATGAAAGGAAATACCACAAGATAGAATAGTGTTAACTCGGCAGTGCCTCGCTACAGCTTAGGTAAATGCCTTGCTCTACAACTTTTTCGATCTTACTATAGTAGATTCACATCAACCGTGCATCTGATGTCTAGGCCAGTCCCTTACGACGCTCCTGGTTGGCTGTTGATAAGCCTCACAGGGCTGGAAACTCTCAGTCTCTCTCGAGAGTTCACATCGGCAGGATGTATGTTC
>NC_087215.1:56453007-56503007 GCF_015104395.2 Macrobrachium nipponense | reverse complement strand
AATTTAAAACACAGAGAGAGAGAGAGAGAGAGAGAGAGAGAGAGAGAGAGAGAGAGAGAGAGAGAGAGAGATTTCAAGTAGCAGAAAAGATCATTCTATTCAGTTTTAGTTATTTAAACTTCCTTAATTAAAGTTATCCCGAAACTAAAAAATGTATATGTGTAGTACGTACTGTGCCTGTCATTAAATTCTAAAAATAAAAAATCTAAGCAAAAATGTAATCAAGATATTAGCACTAATAAACAAATAAGGTTTTTGAAACTCTAAAGCAACACTTCGAGCGTCAAATCGAGTACAAAACGCCAAATCTTCAATGCAGTCTTCTTCAACACCAGCCTTAAAGACGCAGAATAACGTTGACTTTCTTACGATAACTGAGAAGCGAAACTAAGGCTTAAAGCAAGACAGACACTGACCTCTGCACATCGATTTAGTAAATAATTGGACTGAGGAAGAACACTTGCTATTAAAAAACTCAATGTTCTCCATTATGCATCACGGTTCAAAAAAATAATGACTGACCTAAATATTGGATAGGATTATAGAATTTAGGCCCAAGGCCAAGCGTTGGGGACCAATGAGGTCATTCGGCGCTGAAAAGGATATGGACAGTAAGAAGGTCTGAAAGGCGAAACAGGAGAAAACCTGACAGTTGCACTGTGAAACACTTGTTAGAGAGGGTGGAAAGTCAGATGGAAGAGAGAGAATATGAACGGAGGTACAGAAAAAGCGATAAAAGAGGTTGCAGCTGGGGGCCAAATGGACGCTACAAAGAACCTTAAGCAATGCCTACAGTGCACCTCACGCACTAACCCCCCTACGGAGTACCTATAAAAATTGTTTTTCATATAACAAAGAATTTTCTGACAGTAGTAACCCAAACGATCTAGAAAAAAAAAAAAACTTGTACTCTAGAATAAATATTAAAAGATGATAAGGTCTGATTCAGCGACTGGGGGGGAATAATTCCACGGTAATGAAGTACTTCCTGTGAGATGCTTATTTAACATGATAATTTCGAGCATACGTTTCAACTAAGCGTCTATATTTACAGGACAGTATAAATACAACGTGCATTTAAAAAAGTTCACGGAGTTATCAGTCTACATTATAACTAAAGAATGAGCACGAATCATTCAGTTAAAACATTAGATTAACGAGATTTTGAGAACCACGATACAAAACGTTATTCAGCATGAATTCAGCCCAGCACGTGCATCTCTGCCAGACAATATACGTCAGTCTTCATCACAGCCTTATACTGCTAAGAAAGTGTCTGTGGCTGGGATACATTCAAATATACTCATATGTATGAGATAAAGCATTCACTTCAGACCAAAAGATTGCTGAGTAACTTTTAAACGAAATATTTATCATTCATATTCTTCAAATTTACTGCAAACTTCTCGGTTTCATTTAATTTCTGTATTATTGGTGTCCAGGGTTATCGGCGTACATGTTCAATGCTTCATATAAAGACACTCAAATTTGGATGAAAAGGGGTTAACCAGTTGTACAGGGAGAGAGAATGGGGTCGTGTGTGCGTGTTTTGCCAAATTAAGTAAAAATTTGTGTCTGTCCCTCCTCTTCCCCTTCCCCCTCCCGTGCTCTTGGTACAATAATGGGCATGAGGCAGGTGATATGCAAGTGAAGTAGATGGTCAGGATTAAGGGTTAAGTTGAAGTTGTGAAGATGATATTGATGAGTCTCCTCAGTTGCTTGTCGCTTTTATGAATGTGGTGATCCATAGAATGAAAAAAATGTATGAATTTTTCTGGAGAAAGTTTTGGTAATTCTGACAAACACAGAGAAAAATACGAGAGGGCGGTGAATATATGATGAGAGGCTATTCTCTTCAATAGAGGATGGAGCAGCAAGCCTTTGTGGATAAGATCCTTTTACTGGAGCGCGAAAAGCAACAGATGCAGAAGGAGATGGCGACACAGGAAAATGCAAGGAATATGCTGAACAACTGGCTAAGAATGGTGCCACTTTTCAAGACCTAATTGCTACCATGAACAACAAAGAAATAAGCCTGACTGCTCAATAGACCAAGCAGCAGGGCAACTGGAGACAGAACTGCGTAAGATGAGAGAGGAAAATCTGCGGATGACTAAAAAAACCAAAGACCCGTAAGGCGCCCTCATCTGCTGCAAGACTGAGAAATAGGAAGGCTGGTTTCCTGCCAGACTGGAAAAACGGGCCTGGAAAGGGCCTGAAAAACTTCAAAGATGTGACCCAAAAGCCCCCAAGACTGGCCAGTCTCTTGATGGCAGCCTTGAAGAGAAGGGTCCGATCCAGAGGCTGCTTCCTCGGAGGAAGGCAGGTTTCCTGCCACGCTGGGGAAGCGGGCCTGGAAAGGGCCTGAAAAACTTCAAGGATATGGCCCAAAAGTCCCCAAGACTGGCCAGACTCTTGAGAGCAGCCTTGAAGAGAAGGGTCCGATCCAGAGGCTGCTTTCTCAGAGGTCCTGCCAGGCTGAGGAAGTGAGCCTGGAAAGGGCCTGAAAAAATTCGAGGATGCGGTCCAAAAGCCGCCGAGACTGGCCAGACTCTTGAGGGCAGCCTTGAAGAGAAGGGTCTGATCCACAGGCTGCTTCCTCAGAGGAAGGCAGGTTTCCTGCCAGGCTAAGGAAGCGAGCCTGGAAAGAGCCTGAAAAACTTTAAGTATGTGGCCCAAAAGCCCCCAAGACTAGACAGACTCTTGAGGGCAGCCTTGAAGAGAAGGGTCCGATCCAGAGGCTGCTTTCTCGGAGGTCCTGCTAGGCTGAGGAAGCGAGCCTGGAAAGGGCCTGAAAAACTTCAAGGATGTGGCCCAAAAGCCCCCAAGACTGGCCAGACTCTTGAGGGCAGCCTTGGAGAGAAGGATCCGACCCAGTGGCTGCTTCCTCGGAGAAGGCAGGTTTCCTGCCAGGCTGGGGAAGTGGGCCTGGGAAGGGCCTGAAAAACTTCAAAGGTGTGACCCAAAAGCTCCCAAGGGAAGTCTTGAAAGGAGTTTTAAAAATAAATTGCAACACTTATAAATGCATTCATGTTCTGTGCCTCCATTCCGCAGTTTGTATTAATAATTTCCATTAAGTTAAATGTTTTCTATACTTTTTCAACCCGCGGTTTAATCATATTATATACAAAATCGTGCCTACTTACTGCATGAATATTTATCATTTTTCATTCATAGAAGACATTCAACATTTATTGAAGTGTTAGCACCTTTCACAGTAACAAATTAAAATTTTTAGAGCAGTTATTAACAGAGCACTGCATATTATGTTAAGTTTATATTTGTGTTTACAGATATATATCCCATGTTCATCGCCATAATGTTGTGCATCTAAATTTGAAATTTGCAATTTTCCGTTCAAGTTTTAATATTATGTATTTAACTTATGATTTCAGCTGACATTACCACTCATAACTTCAAATACATGTGAAGCCGGCAATCAGTCGGTTATTTACCTTTACAAATTACCCACCAGATTCCGTTAACAGCCAGAATCTGTTCTAAACTGGATTTTACACTTATGCTTATATCTCTCACTTCATATCCATATTTATTCTGTTACGTCCATTCACGTCTGGGATAATACTTTTAAAGTTTTAGGTTCCCCTACATTGCATTTGCAACTTGAATTCTCCCATTAATATTTAGGGTTTAAATGAATGGACCATAGCGTGATAAATAAAAAAGGAATATTTGCATGACGTTTAATTCATTAGGACCCATATCTCACATTTATTGTTTCCGACTACTCGGGGAGTAAGCCTACAAACTAGTTTATTGTTGTTATTGTTATTGGTGTGTGGGGGGGAGGCCATTAGGAAAGGTCTATGGAAAAGTCTAAAAAGGTCTGAAAAAGATGATTCGAGTCGAGTGCAAGATACAGGAATTTTAAGATAGGATATTTATGGATTATTTATTATAATGCAAATGTAAGAAATAATGTACATGTTAAACAGTTCAGAAAAATTATTTTTAATACAGCATAGTGTATTTATTTAAATTTCCGTTGGTGAAACAAGGATCTATCTGACCGTGGACGTTAGCACGAGTCACGAGCAAGCTGAAGGTCGGATCGCGCCTTGTTTATCTTTTACGTTCTATTTGGTTAGAAACAAATTATTACGTCCCACCTTCGTATCGAAAATGTTCACATTCGAGTTCTCATGACATGTTTTATCTTAGTTTTTGCAGCATGCAAATTATAGGAAGTTATATAACTTTTCCTCTTAAATTGTTTAATTCTTTCTTTAACACTTACCTATTCACAGACAAACGAACACACAAAGGAAAAACTTCCCTTTTTCGCACGTGAAAGTCAGACAATCATAGCATTCCCGTATCTACATTTATATAAAAACGCAGGAAATATGTTGCTTTGTGATTACAAAAAAAAAAAATAATAATAAAATAAAAGAGAGAGAGAGAGAGAGAGAGAGAGAGAGAGAGAGAGAGAGAGAGAGTTATATCATATTCAAAATGTTTGCTTCAACAAAAATCACTACATCGGAAAATTCAATTTACTAGTGCTACAGCTAGCCAACGCTTGCGAGCCTTTGGATTCGTCGGAACAGCATACCTTAGCGTAGCTCAGATGGGTTTTCGTATCTAAAAAGAAAATACATTTTTTTTATCTTACACGATATATAAAACATTTTTGGGAAAAAACAGCGTACTAGTATGTACTCACAAAGTTATATAAATATGTAAACTACATACTCGACAAACTGTAGGTTCGCCAGGCGAGAGTTGCCTGCAGCATTTCCCCTGAGAGAACCCATTATAAACACACTGTCCTGACAACATTGCTTATGCATGCCAGCCAGGATCAACATGCAAGATGACTTGTGTACGCGGTGGCTGCACTGCAACAAACGTGAAGCCATGCAAATGATATAAGTTGTGATTCCAAATACTTTCAAAGGAACTCCAAAGAGATATTAAGGCCGATCTAAATGCAGTGGAAACAGCAACTCTAATAATATATTTGTATGTTCTAGTCAGCAGAGCAGAATAGCCAGTCCACCTGGAGATATAAATCATTTATCATGATCGTCAAGTTACGTAAAATCAAATTGTTATTGCTATATAACAAATTTAATCTTCATGGGCGTCGTTTTGCATAAACTGACGTGAAATGTGCACCTTCCAAGGGGGAACATGTCCTTCAACATTAAGGTTCTGGATTAATTTCTAAAACTCTTCACTATTGAAAAATTTACTTAATTCTTATTAATACTTTCTTTTACGAAACGTTTTTGAACTTTATCTAGACGACCGATTCAAGTACGTATCTTGTTTTGTTTTAAGTTAGTAATCTTTTGATCGTCTCTTCGTGGAACGTTTATCTGAAATCTCATGAACTTTCGGACACTTCTCTCGAACGTTTTTCTTTGCCACGCCGCTCACAAGAACACTATTTTGAACCCTCCTTTTAAACATTTTAGTTTCAATCACACTCTTGAGGACACGTGAATGCTTCTTCGCCTTTTAAGAGAAAACATTTTGACTGACTGTTCTTGAGAGCTGTACACTAACAGCTTCCGACAACTCTTGGAGCATCGTTTCAGGTTCATTTTAACATCACCGCCATAAAACTTAAGGCTCAATTTAAAAAAATCTACAAGCATAAAATCTACGTTAATCTTTCGGGCGCCTCTTGCTCCTCTCTCTTCTTTGAAGACCTCCTCTCTGAATGACAATATCGCAAAACTAAAGCCACAAAACAAAACGCTCAACTCATACAGTCAGTTACAGAAAATTCATCTTCCTTAATTCCGTAGTTGTCAAATCTTCCCTGGTATCTCTACCGTAATCATAGGAGGATCGTGGGACAAACTGACGTGGAATTTAACCATTTTTATCAATCTTTTCAGGACCATGAGCATCCGTCCGTCAATGCCTTGCTGTCCAATAGAAAAATCCTTAACTGCCTCTTCCATCCAACTTTCCTGCTTTTGGAAATTATTCTTTAGACCATTCCCTAACTGAAGGTTTTCATTTCGGAATGAATCTACGACACTTTTGATGCTCTAATGACGATTATCGCCAACCTCCTTAGATAAACACCTGGTTTCAGCAAATCTACGAAAGATTGGAGCCACAGATAGTAGATTATGGCTAGAGGTTCCGTCAAAATTAAAATATTCGAAATTTATAAACTTCTGAAATTATTATTAATCGAAAATTAAAGCTAAAAGAATTACATATAAATAAACGTATATATATATATATATGTGTGTGTGTGCATATAGTATGTATATATATATATATATATATATATATATATATATATATATATATATATATATTATATATATATACATAATGAACACATAAGAATATGTTTCACAGAAATAAATTTCTGACTAACATCGGGGGCGAACCCCGGCCTTTCAAATTAGAGGCCAGCGTATTACCAAATCACCCACAAAAGATATATAAGTATATATATATATATATATATATATATATATATATATATGTGTGTGTGTGTGTGTGTGTGTGTGTGTGTGTGTGTGTGTACATACATATATATTAATGTTAAACAATCTCCAACGATTTACCTACATCACGTGATATTAACATTTTTCCAATCTTGATTCTCGACAGTTCCGAACTCGTGAAATTCAAGCGTGACGAGATCGGAGGTTGCAGTGTTGACTCCCATATTTGCATTTATATTTATAAACAATGATTTGTTTGACATTGCTAAGCAGCAATTCATCGCTTAATGCGAAACCGTCACAAAAACTTAGACTTTCACTTCGTGTGTGTGGCGGGGGGTTGGGCGGGGGGTGGGGGGGGAGTGTTTAGTGGGTGGGCGAAGGGTGCAGGAGGAGGGTTGGGTTGTTAGTGGCGTTGGCGAAGGCGTGCAGGAGGAGGAGGGTTGGGTTGTTATGTATTGGCTCTACTAAGTTCTTAACTGAGCATTTCAAATGAGAGTATAACAGGTCAGTTTTTCTCTAAAAGTGGTAGTTCGAATGAATTGCTATTTGTTCTAAATTCTGGTTTTGATTCACCGCCAGGAATAAGTATGAACATATATATGTACATATATATACATATATATAGTTCATGTATCATAAACAACTACAGAAATACCTATTGCCACCATTAACAATGGTAATTACAGCTATGATTGAACTGATCTGTGGCAATTTATTTAAAACTGAAAGTGACTAATCGTCACTTACTCCTGCTGATGAAGAATTTTGAAGATTACCATTGCAAAACCCCAAATGTTCTCGTAAATACGTTAACATAAGCATGTCGAAGTAGTAAACCTGCCCCCCTCCCCCACTTCCTTCTCTCAGTTCATTTGCAATGAACTTCTACCATGAATTACAACAAAATTATAATTACAGCCGTTCCGTCTACTTGCCTTCAAAATCAGATCAAATCTAGACTCGTCTCCCTCCAGAACAAATGTCAGTATCACCGATACTCCGTAACATCACCCTACGAGAGATAGTTCAACTGTTCGAAAGAGGGCTTAATGACTAGCGATAGACTGAAAAGACTAAACAAGAATATCCGTAGATAAAACATTAAAATATGAAAACGCAACTTAGTCCAAATAGAATGAAGTAACTTTGATAAATGAAACGAAAAATATTGATGATCATAACCGGAAGTCTCTATTAACAAATTGAGAAATACATCTTTATAACTATTAAAAGTTAACACCCAGCAGCGAGTAATAAAATCCTGACTTCAATAAAAAGATTGGGTCTTCACTCCTGTCCTTTGATTAAGGCAAGACAGTATACCGAATATATATTTTTTCAGGCGAAATCTATATTTTTATCTACCTCTGCCACACTTCCCCCGACTGGCAGCCATAAAACTAACGAATGGCGAACAACTAATCCCCTCGTCGACAGCATTCGATGATAAAATTAATCCTTCCAAATTCCTTTCTTTTTTCCCTAAAGATAATGATCAACATTCCACAACTTTCAATTGTATCGCTTCTGTATTTTCAGTGGGGAGGCGCATATGCAAATAGGACATTAATGCTATCAGAAAAATTTCATTATATGATATGATAAAACTGCATTCACAACTTGATATTTATGAAAATATTTTTGGCGGGAATGACGGCGCCGCCACGTAATTTGAATTCATTAATTTCTCTCAACAATAATAAAAGTTCTTTTTTTGAGGTTTTGGCGTAGCATTGTCTTTTGCGTTTTCATTTCCAAACGTAAGGCGTGAGGGGACGAAAAATAATAAAACCATGAAATACGTTATCCCAAAAGTTTCGGGCCGAGTTTGACGTGAATGGTTCCGAGGAGAGAGATGCCTTCGACTGGCCATAAAGGTATTTATTTACTAGTACCAAAGTTTAAACGAACTGAAATCAGTGCACCATTGGTCGAGCGGGAGTTTGGAAACAGTTTACCCTAACCACGGACAGTTATCACGAAAATATCAACGCTGAAGGCGATTAAATGACGTATGACATCGAATCTTACGCCTACTCAAATTCCGCGGCCATGTCGAAATCGATTTTTCCCCAGCAGAGCCAAGAGTCATCAGCAGACCTCCCCGCAGGGGGAGGGGCGGAGGGCTGGCGAAGTTCATCCTACACCGTAGTTTGTTTACGTTCATCCTACACCGCGCGAATTTTGAATTGCAAACCTTATTGCTTCCGATGGTCATATTTCATGCTTTTACAATAATCAGCCGTCATGTTATTACGTAAAGGCCATTATTTTTCCCATCTGGGTAACTATAAATGATTTCCGTGGCTTAAATGAGCTCTTGCACATGAAAACACACCAGAATTACCACTTTTCTTATTACTCATTGAAGGACAACATTTCTATCATCTATATGGCTAAAATACATGTTGATTCATTAAATAACAAAATAAGTAGGCTTACATATAAAATACTGCTATCATATTAACAATAAAAACAGAAATGTCCAAGAAATATTCCCGTTTTCTCTTTCACACACAAACGGTCAGAGAAAACGAAATCTTAATTTTATCGAGTCCTACAGTATATGGTTTGCTTGTGATTCCGATTCAGCTTACATTTGATGGAACAAGAACTAACGTGCTCTTACAAAATTTTTAAAATAAAATATTCTAATTTCGTATACATTTTTAGAAAATACTTAGAAAACCAGTATGGAAAATTGTTCTGAATTGCTAGCTGAAGTAAAAACGACTTATTCCACCTACGCAAGACAAAATTAAAAAATAGCAGTGCCATTTAATATCCTTTAAAAAATTGCCATACTGTTAATTTTGGTAGATCGATATAACTATTCCGCGGCGAGCTAGACTATGGCAACTAAGAGTTAGTCGATGTTAACACGAATTGTTATTGGGCTAGTAGTCTTGTACCTAAATCCAGTTTCGCGGCTTTTTAACCCCATTAGCATAACTAACTTTTAAATTTCGAAAAAGCCCTAACATAAGTATCAACTACTGCAAAATAATTTCCTGAAAAAAACTGGTTAAAACGATAGAGATTTACTCTGGGCCGTTGCCTTAAATTCTCATATGAGAAACATCACTCCGTTCCCTGTTTTGGACGTTCTTGAGCTATAAGGAGGGTTGCCGGTAAAGCCCGCTCAATTCAATCCTCGGTAATTGCCGAAGAATTATATCGTTAATTATAAAGCTCATTCGCTTACTTACTATAAAGCATTTTATTAATTCACCTACAACCTAGAACTTTATTTATTGTGTATTTCACCTATAATAACGAAACTGAATGAACGCTATGTGTAAAAAGGAATAGAGTAATCTTTGTAAGCTCCTAAGAGCGATGATATTTCTATAACACTCCTAACTTCATCCTCTGATTACTCGATACGTTACTTGACATCCTTAACTACGGACGTGCCTGAAGAATTTATTTGTTTATATAAGTAGCGCAACAATTTCTGTAATCAAATCATTTTTGGTTACGAAAGAGTAATGCAAGCTCCAGTGACCAAAACGTATTCGTTAGAAGGAAATCATTTAAGTTTTAGTGCCAAATTGGTTTTCGTTTAGACAAAGTAATTAGGTTTCTGGGCCAAGACCGAATTTTCTTTTGATCAAATAATGAAAATAGTCCAGCGACGAAGAGTTGGAACGACAACCTTCAACCCAAACGTTTTGTTTTAATCAGGAATGCTGTGCAGAAGAATTTAACATCGCATGTGAGAAGGAATGAACAGTTAAAATCTTCCTGCGGAAAGGAAATGAAAACTAACAGTATTGTATACATCTACCACCAATAAACTGGCATTTGGAGCCCTACTTTTATATAAATAAGAAAAAAAATCTAAATATCAGGAACCTCTACAGCAGATTTGTCGAAAACTATGTGAAATGAAAATGGGAAATCTAATCATAGGCATATCAAGTGTTGCAGCTCAGAAACTTAGGTAAAAACTCCTTTTATTCATTTCCATGAAGTTTCCTGGGTCTTGAGCCCCTCATACCTGACAACTTCCATTAAATTTTTGTGCGCACGCGCGTAAAGGTCGGAATCCAGAACTAAAATACCACTGTGATCGAAGCCTTCAAAAAAGTTAAACTTGACTGTGCATCTGAGTTAGGCAGATAAAGCAAGCACATCTTGTAGTTATTTCTATTTGTTTCAATATGCTAATTTCTTAGTTTGCTTCACAACTTTACTTGTGGTCACATTAACTTCTCTTGTAAACTCTTTCACTTATCTCTTCATCACCCCCAGTCAGCTTGCTAACTATTCCAAGCTCTATTCGCGATTAATTTTCTTATCATACAATAATGCACATATACCCATTTCCCCTTTCTCTGGCTTCTCGCATCACTCCATCCACAACGACATGAAACAACCAAGGAGATACAACACAACCTTGCCTCATCCCAATTTTCATATCAGACCAGTTCTCTACCCAATCCAAATTCTAATCCACATTTCACTTCCAACTTACAAACTTTTTATTACCCTTAACAACTTATCGTCTACACCTTACGTCTTCATTCAACACTCTCCTCATAGCATGTATCAGTTCCACCACAAACTTTCTCTAGAAACTATTTCCTGACAAACACTTATTGCAAAAACACCCTCTTGCTTGTTTTAACATGTATTGCTCTTCACTACTCCAATCGACCCTTTAATCCTCTACTTCCTTACTCGATCAAATTTCTAGTACAGAATTTCTCTCGGATGCTAAGTAATGTTATGCCCTACAATTCTTAGTCTCCTTGCATTTGCCCGTTCATTCTGAAGCTTTCCCAAATCCAGATTGATCTTAGACACTCTAGTGAACAATTCAATCCAACCTCATGTGTCTTCGTTTCTTCGACCTCCTAATTGCACCCTTGCATCTTTTATCTCTGCCTCTCATCTCTTCGACTTTCAACGAAGTCTCAAAATATCCAATTTACTAACTAAGGCCTATAACTTTATCACACAGCATTTCTATATTCAATATATCTGCTAGTTCATCTGGACTCAGTCTCTCCAGACCTCTATACACCACAGATCTGCTGGGACCACAGTCAATTATTGACGAATTTTATATGGTAAATTCCTATAATGAGTGGCATCTATGGCATGTCTCTTCCAATCTCGATCCACGCTCCCACTACCTGCCTCATGCAGAACTGAAGCAGGATCAACTGACTGACATTGCAAACAGCTTTTCACACCATGTTTCGCCATTTCTTTATCGATTTTGGAGTCTAGTTTCTGTGCTAAAAGTGTAGTCCTATCTACACCCACATAATGCCTATCTATAACCATATGCTCATCTGGTTCTTTAGTTCACTTAAAAGCTAGCCCTTTTTAGCCTGGGTCAAGGCATCAACCTTGTTCTTTATCGTACTTAGTGTTACCCTCAATTACAATCTACATTCTTCAATAAGCTCCCTCACAATGCCCAATCATCGCTTTGTCATCTCTCCTACTCTCTCTGTACGCACCCTCTCATCTTCTGTGATAATAGATTTCATCCACCCGGGAACAGTAGAAGAATCAGTCTTAATCTAATTTTTCTAGTCCCCACTGCAAGTCAGGATTGATGCCCTTTACTACAGCTTCCAACTCAGCAACATTGCAATGACTACTGTCATATTTCTTTTGCAACCAAGCTGCATCCTCAACGACAACACCACCAACCTCCAACACAACTCCCAACACTTAACTACTCACATCGCACCAAAGAACCCCATCCTCAGACCGAGAGCACACCACTGCCCTTGCACTAGGTCATCTTTGTTTACCTTCCAGACAACCTCTTTGAGCATCAACACAACATCTGGGTCTAACATTAGTACTGTCCCATGACCCACCACCTGCTCATCTCTTCACATAGCCACAAGCTATTCATAGCCAATTAACAATGGGGTAGTGGCCCACCAATTTTTTACAAATTGAGAACAACCCTCATCTTGATATCTCCAACGAAATCTCTTGCAAAATACCAAACACCATCTTTCTCGCTTATCTTAAGACCCAAAGCAGCACTCCCAGGCAGTCTCAGGTGGTTAAGCAATCAATCTATTCAGTTTTAAGTATGTGACCAACTCAGAAGCTGGCACCTGAGTTTCATCAACCAAAATGTCATCAATGTAAAAGCTTGTAGAGTCTATATCCTTACTCCTCCCCAAAATGGTTAAAATTTTCCCCCTAATTTGAGGAGCAGAATTCAACTCAAATCCAACCTTATTAAACAGAAAGTCCACCCTTTATAATTTACAAGTTATTAACACTACATCTTGGCCATTCTAATTTGTAGATAAGCCGACTTCAAATCTACAAAAGCTACATTACCATACATTCTGCGCCATTCCCTCAAGGTCTCACCATACACATCAATAGTATCATCCCAAGTATGACACCACAAACTTATTCAGCTCTATAATTCCAGCACTGGTCTAACTGCATTTTTAGTTGGTTGCCCAACAGCCATTAAAGGCAAACCTCCATCCTCAATCTGCTTATCATAAAGGAGCAAAATACCCTCTTCAATCCATCTATCTACTTCCTCCTCGAACTCTCATCTCTTCCGTTCGTCCCATCCTTTACCATAACTAATCTTGGCCAACTCTACTTTATTTACCTCTGACGAATCGCTTTACTGTCCACTGACTACCAGCAAATCTTGCCACAAAATCTGTATCTTCAATTTTCATAACAATGGAACTACCACATGCATTAGCACCTGTAGGGAGGTAGAGCCGTCAGTGCACATTACGCAGTGCACTATAGGCATTACTTGAGGTTCTCTACAGCTTCCCTTCGGCCCCTAGCTGCAACCCTTTTCACTTCTTTGACTGTACCTCCGTTCATATTCATTTTCTTATAAGTTTCTTTCCACCCACTCCTATAAATTGTTTCATGGTGCAACTGCGAGGTTATCCTCCTGTTATAGCTTTCGAACCTTTCTACTCTCAATTTCCCTTTCAATACTGAATTACCTCATAGGTCCCAGTGTTTGACCGTTGGACTAAACTTTATATTTCATTCCATTCCATTCCACTCAACATGCATTAGCCATAGCACCACATTCCGCGTTATTCCTTATCACTGAACGTCTTGCCTTACCAAAGAGAACTTTGCCCTCGGCCACTGTACGGCCCTGTCCACACTAGCAGGCACTGCCCGACGGGCAAACACTGTTCCCACAACCCGTTCCATTATACTGACAGGCCGAGTATTGAGCCGGAACGATGCAAATGTCTGGTAACACTGTTTTAGAAGCGAGAGAAAATATAAATTGCTAGAAGTGGCTGATGGGCATGCTCGCTAGTGTGGACAGGCCATAACACCTCCAAATTCATTGTATTCATGCCCAAAATATTAATTTTATCAAATAGTTTCAAGCCTTAGCCACTAAAGCAGGTACAGTAATTACAGCATCATCAACACTCAATTTTATGTTTCACCTTTACACAAGATCTCTCTCCCATCAAAGGCAGTGATGACCCTTCCTCCACTAACTTGGTCTATTAAATGTGAGCCAAGAACTGCAGTTGACCAACCTGTGTCCATCAAGCCCATTACAGAATACCTATTCACCTCCAATTTAACAACTCGTGACCTCGAATGGGGCGCCCTTACACCTCTTAGGGTGAAGCTGTTAGCACACCAGTCCCTCTTTTCTCATTCCCCGAATCACATCGAGTTAATATGACCCACTTTATTACACCTGAAGCACACAAATGGTTTTCAGTCCTTACAATAACACAACATAACACCCATAACAGTGACCCTTGAATTCACCAAAAATTTCGTCTACTAAACTCTTCTGTCCCCAACAATTGCTTCACTCTAAACAGACTTGGGCCTAGATGTACTCACAGCAGCAACATCACTGAATGTACCAGAAGTCTATATTCTCGCTCTATTAATAATTCCACACATTGCCATTTCCTGTATTCCTGGTAGCTGCACTGACATGACTAGGCATACCATTCATAAATGATAACCTCACTATCAATTCCATCCATCCCCCTTAAACCAAGCTTACATTCCCAACCTTCTTAATTGATTTGCAAAACATCTACCCGCTCCCCAGTCCACCTTGAATGAGTTTATTTCCTAAATGCTACAATAGCTCCATCTGAAAAGGCTTCTTTCATTAATTCTTCATTCTTTTCACTACAATTTGATCATCTTTCATTTCTAAATACACGGCCAATGCATTACCCTCCAAAAACAATGGAATGAATGCGGAGACTTCATTCACATTCTGAGGCCTAGTGACCAATTTTACCTTTTTTAACAAATTAATTACCATCTTCTTAACCAAAACTGCCTAGATACCTTGTAGATTAAAGTAACGCAAAGAATGTAATGTAACTAAAAACTCACTTTATTTTTCTTCATTACATGGCACTAGTTTCAAAACAAACTTACAAACCCTAACATAACAACCGTTGAAACAACAGACTGGGAAGTCCCCCATCTACGTCTCTCCTCTCTCCAGCCACGCATTCCTCACCTTTACAAACCCCTCCTAATCCCCAAGACCACAGTTCCTATATAGGTCTTTCCTTTAGTTTGATCTTGCATCAGTTCCTCGCCGGACGAGTGATTTTCGCGCTCGGCTGCCAATCAGGTGGTCCGAAGTTCAATTCCCGGTTCTGCCAACGTGGAATCAGAGGAATTTATTTCTGGTGATATAAATTTATTTCTCGATATAGTGTGGTTTGGACCCCACAATAAGCTGTAGGTCCCGTTGCTAGGTAACTAATTGGTTTCTAGCCACGTAAAAATATCTGATCCTTCGGGCCAGCCCTAGGAGAGCTGTTAATCAGCTCAGTGGTCTGGTAAAACCAAGATATACTTAACTTTGATTTTGCACCACAAAATAGTTGAACACTACTTTCCACAACCTCGTTCAAACCTCCTAAAACCACACAAGCACACTTCTGAATAAGACCCCATTCTGGAATTTTTCACAGTTCATTTTTCTGTCAGCAAGTTTCAGCCTTAGGTTAATCCTGTCTACTCCAGCTTAATCCCAGACATACTTCCTGACACCACACTTCTCATTAATACATCCATCAACTCGACTCTTATTTTCTCAGCATTAACAATATGTAATAAACACTTCAATAATTTTTTTAGTTTTCTGTCCGCCCTCTGATCTTAAAAACTGCTGAGGCTAGAGGACTGCAAATGGTATGTTGATCATCTACCCTCCAATCATCAAACACCAAATTGCAGCCCTCTACTCTTAGTTTTAATTTTATTTAAGGTTAAAGTTGGCCATGATTGTGTGTCTAGCATTGCTACAGGTGCCAATAACACAGGCCACCACCAGGTTGCAGCTGAAAGTTTCATGAGCAGTGGCCGAGTCTCATACAGCATTATACACTGTACAAAAAAATCAATTGCACCGAATTAACTTTGGCGCATTCTGTACTTGTTTATTGGCAAAATTAATAAAAACCTCTTCAGAAAATTATTTGCAACAATTAGGCCATTTTCCAAATGTTTCCACAAGACTAATTTATCTTTATTTACTCTCAGAACTGCAAAGTTTCCCACAATGCCTCTCATTACACACACACACACACACACACACACACACACACACACACACACATATATATATATATATATATATATATATATATATATATATATATATATATATATATATATTATAATAAAAGGAGCCATAAAAACACCAAAATATAGAGAGAAAAGTACTATATTTCAGAGACTGCTGTCTCCCTCTTCAGGTAGATGAATGAGAAAAGTTTACAGAAAAGGCGGTATTTATACCAAGAGGTCCATCCACAGGCAAGCCAATTTAGGTCACCCCCGCTGATAATCTTCCTTTAATCTTCTTAAGTGTTGGTTGAATGAAAACCTTGTCGATCGTATCTGAAATCCATACTCCTTTTGAGATGTTCATTACCTGCCTCTCTTTTATTAAGGCCGATTCCATCATTTGACTCTTGTACCGGCAGTTGCTGCTATAAATTACAAGTGACAAATTTCAGTTTATTCTATGGTTATGTTCATTTATATGGTTGAAAAGAGCCGAGTTCTGTTTTCCATACCTAACTGACCGTTTGTGTTGTATTAGTCTCTGGGGAAGTGATTTACCTGTAAATCCGATGTAAGATTGGTCACAGTCCTGGCATGGGATTTCGTATACCTCAGTGTCCTTGGGAGATGTCTTTTGTTGGACGTTAATCAGGGATTTGGCTAATGTGTTTGGGTAAGTAAATGCAAAAGGGTTACATTTTCCGAGGGTGTGGGTTACTCTCTTAATCGTGTCCAGGTGAAGAATTTTTATTTTATTGTTGGCTGTATCTCTGGTCTTGTCTTTAGGGGGTCGGTAGAAAATTACGTTTGCTTTGTGAATTGCTTTCTCAATTATATGGTCAGGATACTTTAAAGACGAAAGTTGCTTGCGAATTAGTTCAAATTCTTTTTCCAGGAATTCTGGGGAACAAATTCGTAAGTCTCTTAAGAACAGGTTGCTAGCTATACCTATCTTGATAGTAATGTCGTGATAGCTAAAGTAGTGAATGTATGAAAGTGAGAACTTTGGTTTTCTGTATATGGTAAATTTGTATTCTGTCGTGTCTCTGATTATTAAAACATCAAGAAAAGGAATTTTGTTGTCTGTTTCCCATTCAACTTTAAATTTGATGCTGGGCAAGTTTGAGAAAGAACTGATCAGACTACACCGGCTGAAAAATCAAAAACACTTTTTAGAAGAATGCCTCAAAGAACAAGTACTACCAAAAATGTACAGATTCGGGAGATGGACTCTGCAATCGGACCCCTTCCCTCTATCACACAAGATTTTCCTGGAGGAAAGAATCACCAATACGAAAAACGACATCTTTGTACTACGCAGAGGGATATATGGAACTCAGTCTAATCTTCGCCTCCTCACTACGGACCACATATATAGGGATCTGATTTCATTCTGTTCTTACATTGCTGCCTATAATAGCGTGACTCATTCCAACAGACTTTTACGCAAGTTAAATAACCTAATAGACAATAGCGCATGGAATAATCTTGAGCAACAAGACAAAGTTTTAAACTTATCCAACACCCCCCTTACTGTAAATCAACATTTAGTTTTAAATTTAGGCTTATCCTTTGCCCTTATGCCAGACCGCAAAAACAACCTAGACTTCATAGTGACTTTTGATAAATTCATATCTGACAAAAACTACAGCCGTGAAGAGATATGTTTAAAAGGAGTGTTACTAAATGCTTTAACTGACCCACATAAGAAATATCCTGTTTCCCGCAGATTCATGATAGCCATCCACTCGCTAAAAAAGTTAGTTATAATAAGTAGATCCGACAAGACAGCAAAATCATAATAATGGACAAAGACTTCTACCTCCACAAAATCAACCAGCTCCTTAGCGACACAAACACTTACGAAAAACTGACGAAAAATCCCCTCCAAAACGTTCCCACAGAATTTTTTTCGGAAAATAAGATTAATTGGCCAAGGACAAAAAGAGTATTGAACTATTAGAGAAATTTAAAGTAATTAATCCTAAATTACCCTACTTTTATGGCCCTCCCAAAACTCACAAAGACAATCTTCCATTCAGACCCATCGTTTCATGTGCCGGAGCTTTCAATTACAAAATTTCTAAATGGTTAGCTGGCCTCCTTTGGCCTCCTTTCCCCTTTTTTAGGCACTTTTTCTCCCAGTCACATTAAACATTCGGAAGATTTTTGTCACAAATTCAGAGATGCACATATACCACTTCACAACATAAAACTTTTAAGCCTTGACGTAGACTCCCTATTCACAAAAGTACCAGTATAGGACGTTCTTGAGTTTTTAAGGGAAAAATTATCCCCCTATTCAGATCATTTCCCATTGGCGCTTGACAAAATAATAAAGTTAGTTGAATTATGTGCATCTAATAACGTATTTATTTTCATTCGGGGAATCATTCTACAAGCAAATTCGGGTGTAGTATGGATAGTCCTTTAAGTCCTGTTTTAGCCAATCTGTACATGGAATACTTTGAAACTACAGTAATAAATGCAATAAAACCCAAAAACATGCTGTGGATGAGATATGTGGATGATATCCTAACATTTTGGGATAATAGGTGGGGCAATTTTAATGAAATCCTCTCGAAATTAAACGCATTAGTACCCAGCATCAAATTTAAAGTTGAATGGGAAACAGACAAAAAATTCCTTTTCTTAATGTTTTAATAATCAGAGACACGACAGAATACAAATTTACCATATACAGAAAACCAACGTTCTCATTTTCATACATTCACCACTTTAGCTATCACGACATTACTATCAAGATAGGTGTAGCTAGCAACCTGTTCTTAAGAGACTTACGAATTTGTTCCCCAGAATTCCTGGAAAAAGAATTTGAACTAATTCGCAAGCAACTTTCGTCTTTAAAGTATCCTGACCATATAATTGAGAAAGCAATTCACAAAGCAAACGTAATTTTCTACCGACCCCCTAAAGACGAGACCAGAGATACACCCAACAATAAAATAAAAATTCCTCACTTGGACACAATTAAGAGAGTAACCCACACCCTCGGAAAAATGTAACCCTTTTGCATTTACTTACCCAAACACCTTAGCCAAATCCCTGATTAACGTCCAACAAAAGACATCTCCCAAGGACACTGGGGTATACGAAATCCCATGCCAGGACTGTGACCAATCTTACATCAGATTTACAGGTAAATCACTTCCCCAGAGACTAATACAACACAAACGGTCAGTTAGGTATGGACAACAGAACTCGGCTCTTTTCAACCATATAAATGAACATAACCATAGAATAAACTGAAATTTGTCACATGTAATTTATAGCAGCAACTGCCGGTACAAGAGTCAAATGATGGAATCGGCCTTAATTAAAGAGAGGCAGGTAATGAACATCTCAAAAGGAGCATGGATTTCAGATACGATCGTCAAGGTTTTCATTCAACCAACACTTAAGAAGATTAAAGGAAGATTATCAGCAGGGGTGACCTAAATTGGCTTGCCTGTGGATGGACCTTTTCTGTAAACTTTTCTCATTCATCTACCTGAAGAGGGAGACAGCAGTCTCTGAAATATAGTACTTTTTTCTCTATATTTTGGTGTTTTTATGGGCTCCTTTTATTAGATGGAATTCTGTTGTTACAGAACATTATATTCCATTCATATATAAATATATATATATATATAGATAATAATATATATATATATATCTATATATATAGGAAACCAACCAACAACTTAACCTATGTTCATTTCTATTCAGGCCACCATTTTAACATCAAAATATCAATTTTTTCTTCTATGTTTTTACGAGCATTGTGCATTGTCAGTCCCTAGTATTTGGATCAAGAAATTTAATACATAAGAAAAATAGGGAAAGATTTATGTTATCCTTCCCTTATATTAAATAATTGTTATAATAAAGCCCACAAAAAGAAAATTCTAAGAACATTCTCAGTTTACCTTATTTTAACGGATTTGAGACCATTAAATCATTGTTAAAAGCCTTTAAGGTCAACCTTGTTTTTTCCTATAATAACACACTAAAAGGAATGTTAATAAAAAATGGCCTCAGGGAAAGCAACAACATAATATAAAAATTCCAAGTATGGACTGCCCCTCTTTTTATCTTGGACAGTCGAGCAAGGGCTTAGAAGTAAGATTCAAGCAGCATAAATATTCTGTAAAAACTGGGCAAACATCTAATGCAATATTCATTCATTTAAGTGAGAACATTTTGGAGGAGTTATGGAGTTCCATTTGACAACGTCTGTGTGTGAGAGAGAGGAGAGAAGAGAGAGAGAGAGAGAGAGAGAGCGAGATGAGAGAGATAGAGTTCTGTGTTTTGAGTGAGTGTTTTTAGTCAGTCTTTAGTCAGAAGCTGTGATAATCAGTAGTGTTGACAGCGGTCTGTGGAAAGTGTTGAGGGATTGGCTAAGTTATTCAAGTAGTGTGTTATTGGTTTGTTGTTTGGTTGTTGTTAAGTTGGTATTGTTTGCTTAGGGTTGTTGTGCCTGTGCTGTTGTCTTTGTGTTGTTGTGATTTCTTGGTGTAGTTAGTGGGTGTGTGTGTTGCCTTTTTTTTTGTTTTTTGTGCAGTGGTCTTTTTTGTTTTATTGTGTTGAGTTTTTGTTATGTGTGGGGTTGTGGTTGAGTTCCTTGGTTGTTTGCTGTGTTGTAAGGTTGTGGTTGTGTTCCTTGGTTGTTTGCTGTTGTCTTTGTTGTGGTTGTTGTTGTTGGGTTGTAGTCCTTGGTTGTTGTGTTATTGGGTTGTGGGTTGTGGTCTTTGTTGTGATTGGTATTTCTGTGACCTCGACCAGCAGACAGCACAGAATAGCCTGGAGTATCTGGAGTAGTTGGTAAGTACATGTGTTTTGTGTTTGTTTGTTTGTTTTTTTTTGTAGGTAAAGGTCAATTGTTCTGCATGTATGCTGTAGTGTAAAGAAGAAAGTGTGACTGGGGTGAGTTGGGCAGCTGGAGTGATTAGGTTTATGTGGGGGGGGATTTAGCGGCTTGTTTTTTTAGCTTGTGATCCCGCCACATTATTTTTTGGCACCCGAACAGGGATTGCTGGTGCGGCAGCTGCAGGGCAATTGGGGTATTGAGTTGTGTGATTGGTGGAGAAAGTGAGGATGGAGGGGTTGAAGGAGATAGAGAGGCTGGAGGAGGAGCTGAGGTTGGCGAGGGAAGCTAAGGAAAGGTTGGAAGTGGAGAATGATAGGTTGAGGGTAGTGTGTGAGGAGCTGAAGAGCGAGTTAGTGGAAATGAGAGGAATGCTAAGGAGTGCGAAAGTGGAAATGAAAGAAGAGGTGAAAGGAGCGGAAGAGAGAATGGTTGAGAAAATGGACGAAAAATTCGGGGTAATGAATGCAATGCAAGAGATGATGCAGGAAATGATGAAGGGATTCATGGGAGAGGGAGCTGTAGGAGGTAGGCCTACTGGGGTTCCTTGTGATGGGCCAGGAGGGTAGGTAAAGAAAAAGTTGAAAGAGCGACTGGATGAGAGTACGAGTGACGAAGGTGATTTGGTTGTGATAGGTAAGGGAAAGAAGGGGAAGGCACAGGATAAGGATAAACCCAAGGACAAAAATAAGAATGGGGCTGAGGAAAAGAAGAAGACTAAGGGAAAGAAGGTTAGTAAGGGTGATGGACAGGATGAGACTAGGACTGAATACATTGGGGAAAGGGTTGAGAGTAATTTGGATAGCAGTGAGTGGAACCAGGTAGGTAGAAAGAAGAAGGGTAAGAAGAGCGTAGTCAAGAGTATGGACGTGAGTATGGAGGTGGATTCGCTGTATTCGGAAGAGGGAAAGAAGGGTCAGAATGGAAGTAGCGTTGGTGTTGTGTTATTGGGTTGTGGTTGGTATCTCTGTGACCTCGACCGGCAGACAGCACAGAATAGCCTGGAGTATCTGGAGTAGTTGGTAAGTACATTTTTTTATTTTTTTTTTTTTTTTTAGGTATAGGTCAATTGTCCGGCGTGTATGCTGTAGTGTAAAGAAGAAAGTGTGACTGGGGTGAGTTGGGCAGCTGGAGTGATTAAGTTTATGTGGGGGGGATTTTGCGGCTTGTTTTTTTAGCTTGTGATCCCGCCACAACATCCACTGGATAAATTGGATTGGTAGTTCAGTAATTGCAAGATCAAAAGATGTCTTATCATGAAATCTTTTAGAATCTGCCTAATACAACTTCCCATTGCAATTTTAATATTAGTCGTGGCCGGTTTCATTTAGACCAGTGTATTTGTAACATGTTGAAGAATGACCTCAAAGATATAATTACAGACTTAAATACAAATTAGTTGCCTAAGAGATATTTTCGTTGTATATGTATGTTTAATATGTTTTGTGAATAAGTTTTTGTTTACCAAGATCTGAATTGGTCAGCTGTCGCCCAGTATAATCCTTTAATTGTCTTGTCCCTGAGTCTGAGCAGTTGGACTTAATCATTTTGTTTTTAAATTGTACCCATGTTTATGCTTGTTTGGAAAGGTTACTCATTCTCCAGGTGTGTCGGATTCTAGGTACTAATCTCCTTATAATCCCCATCTGTCACTTTTATTACGACCTTTCCTGTACTTGTCATATTCTTCAATGTAAGTCAGTTTGTCTGCTGAGTAAAGAACATTGAGTCGAAAGATCTTGCAGAAACTCCGTTGTTTAGTTTTCCATAGTGGCTTATACCTTTATATATATATATAATATATATATATATATATATATATATATATATATATATATATATATATATATATATAGTTCGATAGACACATAAATTATATATATTATCTTATCTGTATTTTCTTGTTTATGCATATGCAACATTTCACGGTCATACTCGTAATTACACAAATAAACACATCCGATATATGCTAATTCAACGTCTATATTTTCCTTCAGCAAATCTATATTTACGATATATTCCATACATACTTTGGTCATCCAAGGACGCAACGAAATAATGAGCTACTTTTCACTCCCCTAGTTATGAAAAATAGAATGGCAATGACGAACTGATCTGTGACAACCAACTTCCCGAAAGCCTTGTAGCCTACGCTAAAAACATAATCGCCTAAAATTCTGGGCTAGCCTTGATCTCCAAGAAACCTGCTCGAATTCAAAAGCAAAAAATGGAATAGGTCCTCTACTCACCTGTACATCAAGTGCTTCCACGACGATTAAAACTAATCACCAATAAACGCGCCACATCAGGTATAGCGAGTCAACGAATTGCGATTGAATTAAGAAAAAAATAGAAGGGATGATGGAATATGTATACAATGAAGAGAATTAAAGGACAAGATTGCATTCAAACAATGTGAAGGTTCAAGGAGGAATTACTGCACGTCCACCCAGCCACGTCGTCAAACGTATAATGCACTATTTCACTTGCCTCAGCGTCCGAAAGAGCGTAAACAATAATTTCTCAAACGGTTGTTATAAATCTTCAAGTAACCACTTAATCTCATAATGAACAGTATAAAGAAATGGATAGCGAACAGACCTATTCTTTCTAAGGTAGTTGCCTCTGGAATTCTGATATTAATAACATAATTTTTGCATAACCTCTTTACTTCCTTTCTATCAATAGCCTACACCAGCTCGTTACGCTGCTGAAAAAAAGGTAGTTAAGGGAATTTACCAAATGTTTATCGTTTACCAACATTTACCTTTGACTTGTAATTTCTTTGTTTATCTTGTGAAAAAATTACCAGTATTCTTTGCATTTTTTTATTCTTACCAAGTTTGTATTCCAAGAATCAATAACCTTTCCTCTTTCTTACATAATGATGCCCTTCATTGTTTGACTTCACGATAGGAACTCTGTAAAGTCAGTGAAGCTCTACCAATAAAATTTTTTTTCTGAAATACCAAAATGTATTTACTGGGAACTGTTATCTAGGCCGTCCACAGTCGAGGGCTCTATGTGTTCTTATAACGTTCTGATATTTGCATTCAGCAACTACTAGAGGCTGTGTACATTCACTTATCAAAATAATAAAACTAGTTACTTTCAGTTGTGTCGAAATCAGAACTGCAAATCCTGCTATAATTTATCCGGGATAATTAAAAGTTTTTTATCACAAAACTTTTATTGTAACAAACAAGATCAAACAATATTATGGAATGTTAAAGCTAAAACAGCTATGTTGAACACAGTTCTGCTGAAGTGCAAAGTTTGGTAATTACACATTTATGAAACTCAGTTACGAGAGTTACAGTAAAAAGACTATAATCATTACAAAAATAATGCTGGTAATGAAAATGAGTTTCGATACACTTTGTGTGTACAAATAAAAAGAAACCACTGGATTACCGAACGTACTCATTATTTATGTTAAACTAATGCAATTGTCCCCTTACCCTTCTCCTGAGCTGACCTCTTCTTGCGCATCTACCTCTCACACATGCTACACTTACAGGATCGAAAATTTGACCTCGTTTGCATCTCCAAGAATACATTTCCCACTGGCCTGCCTCTAACACACACTCGTGGAATACATAGCATCGTTCTGGGTCTGGCACCAGACCTCGCTCGAAGCAGACTGGATGAGGAGGTGGCAAAGCAGGACTTCCCTCAGAGAGAGTGTCGAGGGCTTCCTGTACCTCAGGAGTTAAGGCTTCCTCTAACCCTACTGGACGGTGAGGTTGGGCAACACTTGATACTGATCCTGGGACATCAAAAGTTTGGTGGCCTTGAATATTTTGGTCTTCAGTTTGGAAATTTGGTGATTCTGTAGGGTTAAATTCATCAGGGTGTGCAGTTTCAGTAAATTGGACAGGCGACTGACCTTGACCATTATGCTCAAAAGCTCCTTGACTTTCAAAAACTGCAGAGCTTGGAGAGTGACTTTCACTTTGAATTGGTAATCTTTCATTTACCTGGATTTGACTGTGTCCCTGGTTAGAGAACCGAGTCCCCACATTATTTGGGAACTGAGGTTGAGCTGGGTCTTGGAAATGTGTTTCCACCGGATCCTGGAAATGAGGCTGTCCGTGGTTTAGGAACTGCTGTTGATCACGATTTTCGAATTGAGGTCTACCTGGGATATTCGGTAATGGCTGTCCATCACTAAAGAACTGAGTTTGACCTGGATCTTGGAACGGGAATTCGGGACTCAAGAATGGGGGACGACCTTGGTTTGGTAAATTAGGTTGTCTCTGATCATGGAATAAAGAACCATCCTGGAAAAGGGTGGGCCTTGGTGGTTGTCTGGTATCTTGATTAATAAACGGTTGCCCGACGAACTGAGAACCTGGCTCTTGCTGCACTGTGAAGGCAGGTCTCCTTTCACCTACAACAGGAGACGTTCCAAACACTTGTCCGTGCGCCTGGAATTGGGAAGATGCTGAAGTTTGATCTTGAGACTGGAATGGAGAATGAATGTTAGAAAACTGCTCCTGTTCACTGGGTAAGTTCCCATCAATAAACTGAGGAGGTCTTCTTCGTATGCTGAAACTCGATGGTCTCTCATTCTGATTCTGAATGAAAGGTCTCTGGCCCCGAATCTGCGGAATTTCAGGAGCAATCGGTTCGCCTTGGAACTGATCATGGCTCTGAGAACTTGAAGTTCTTGAAGGTTGCCTCTCAACATTTTGACGCTCTGCGGTAGGAGTGCGGCGACTGTTACCTAACCTAATGGGGTGTGGCACTCTAGGTTCATGTCCAGAGAGGGATGGGGGACTAAAGAAATTTGGCGCTTCCCCCTCACGTTGCTTACGGGTTTCATCGGGCACAATTAACTGAGGTTTGGGTATTCTTGATGGCACTTCTTCGTGTTTGGTGGGTAGGTCTCCTTCAGTGCGTGAATGTGACTGCTGTATAGGTGTAGGAGTGGGTTGAAAGACTACCCTATCTGCGCCCTGCGGGTTTAAAACTGGCAATGGGGCCCCTGGGTGTGACTGTGATTGCAGCAGTTGCTCGGGAGCAGAAGTTGGTTTGAAAGCTTCAGCACCAGGACCTAGGACAGTTACTGCCCCTATGAAATCTTCATTGTTGTCTTCTTCGTTCATGGGCTGCATTTTCAGTAAGAACACATTATATTTTTATCATGGCATGCATCTATGCTCAGCTGTACTTCAAATATCCACTTGAGACAAAGCATTTGAATAAAATCATTTTACAAAATTCATGATATACATCAAACACTCTTAATTAAGTCTTTTCTATGCCATATAAAATAAAAATAAAACAAGTTAATAGAAATACCATCAGCTCATGCATTCTCATTCTTACAAAGATTAATAATTTATTCATTACAAGCGCAAAGGCTAAAATGCAATATGCGGATTCTTCAATTTCATGCAATTACAGCATGACTAATTAGCTTCAAGATATATGTCCCCCAAGATCTCTAACTAATAGAAATTTGGGGTTATTAAATTATATTCTGACCAAGTAAATCTCTATCCTTCTACCTCCCCAACATCTAACCTAATCTAACCTACGAGTAGACGGAAGTAAATGAAGTCACCTCCATAAATGAACATGCGTGCCATGCAAACTTTCCTCTTTTGTTATCTGCAAATATGTATTAGTAACAACAATGCTTGTTACAGCACTCAAACACCATTAAACACAAGCTGATAACCTTATCAAAGAAACATTACACTAGACCGAAGAAAGGAAATAGATTTAATTAGAGGTCAAAGGTCAGGCAAACACACCCAGCAATGCCAAGGGTCAGATCTTTGCTCATTTGCAAAGATGTAACAGAACTTGAGACTTAAAACAGTATATATGAAGGTACAGGTTTTCCGATAACATGCACGCGACCGGGAAATATCTGAAGTTGTTTTTCTCTGAGCACTCTTAGCTTGGAGCTTGTAGTGCAATAATAATAATAATAATAATACGTTTCGAATATTTTGTCAAAAGAGCGGATGGGTTGTACAGTGGAATGAAGCAATATGCAAAACAACTAACTGGAGTTTATTTTGTCTGGACATTTTCTGCCTCGTGCATCAGTTAACAGTGAAAATGACTGCAATAAGCAAGGAATTATGCTTTATGACGGTGAAAATCTAAAGGTCAGTTCTCACAATATTAAATTTCATTTCCTAATGCTTCTGTGTTGAAAAGGTCCGTGCATACCAAATACACATAATTTAGGAGATACTAAGGAGATAAAAAAAAGGTTCTCGGCATCCAGAAATAGATCATGAACGCTGTAGAAGTGTGCACCGGAATATGACAAGGAAAAGAGAACTTATCAGTATGAACATGCGTCCTAAAGCTGTAAACAAAAATGATTCATACGGATAATGTGGACGCTCCTAGCCGTGACTATGAAGGAGATACACGAGTGTACATTAAACTGTTAAAAAAAAAAAAATTAATAAATTTAATAGCTTACGCTAAGAAATTCACAATCTCGTGGAAAAAAGTTTGTGCAATAAAAATCCGCAATGATATAAGTAAACGATATTACTCTTTAAAATACATAAACAAAGACTATCAGGTACTCGAAAGTCTTTGCTTTTGTATTATAAAGTGTATTATAGCTTAATTTTGAAGTGTGTTATAGTTTACTATAGAATTGTGGATATTTATTAATATCTCATGTTAAAACATCATTAGTACCCGCTGCCACCTACCATAGCTACTTTTTTTAAGACCACCACCAACACCTCTGACCAGGGGCAGGGCGCCTCACCAGCGCCCCGCCCACCATGCTGCCCCCAACACCGTTGTCGAAAGGATGCCCACCAGGAAGAACCTGCTCATGGAACCCACCGTGAAAGAGCTGGAACCCGAACCCGAACCCGTATTGATGGTTCCCTTCCAGAGGTCCGAGTATTCGCTGTTGTTGGCCAGCTGGTACTCGAAGTCAATTGGACGGAAGAGCTCGAGGCGATGGCTGCGTGATAACAATGATAAAAATAGTCTTTGTTTCACCCCAGAATGCAAATACGTTGGACACAAGGAAACAGTGAGAAGATGGCGAAATAAGATAATAATATGAGGAAAATTACAATAATAATAATAATAATAATAATAATATATTATTATTATTATTATTATTATTATTATTAATTATTATTATTCATTATTATTATTATTATTATTATTATTATCATTAGAAGAAGAAGAAGAAGAAGAAGAAGAAGCAGAAGGAGGTCTTTCTTTCAGCTCACGGCCTAATACAAGGAAATTATGACAAGATAGTTTGTGGGTAACCTACGGTGAAAACTATGTAAAATAGAAAGAGGGGGAACTGAACATACAAAATATTTAAAAAATGGGACTGAAAATTACTAATTGCAAGCAAATAACAATAGCAAAACTGAATCTGTGTGAAAAAAAGTAAATTAGTAAGGACAAGAAACTCCCACTTCAGATTATAAAAACTATTTGGTAGACAGGCTACGGCACAGCCCAGTGCTTGAAAACATTAGTTGTACGGTCACCAACTAGTGTATGGCCACTGAATATTATAACAGGCATGATTACAAGAGACAAATAGCAGCAGCGATTTTCCAATCAATTATGCAGAGTATAACTAAAAGTGTGAGACGATGAGCGCCCCAACAACACACGGCATGCTATCAACAAATGCAGTCTAGTAATACGAGAGAAAATGTATGTCTATATATTCATGAAAGGTTTGTGTACCCACCTTTAACGGTTACCATTAGGCTATCTTGTCTTCACAACGTACATATACTTAAAAAGATAGCAATGTACAAACTAGAAACGACTTACTACCAACGAAAAAATGTGTTAAAAAAAATTCGTAATCTGGAATCTCTGGAACTGTAACAGTTACCATTAGGCTATCTTGTCTTCATAACGTACATATACTTTAAAAAAAAAATAGCAATGTACAGACCAGAAACGACTGACTACCAACGAAAAAAATATGCGAAAAAAATTCGTAAACTTACAAATCTGGAGCTGGGTAATCGGGATCGTCAAAAGGTGCAGGGTACAGGGACTGGTATTCCCGCTGATCGTCGACGCCATGGATGGCATAGGCGTTCACTCTGCTCACTTTGGGAGGGAAATAGTCGGGAGGAATCATGGCAGAACCTTTCCACGTCCCCTGGAAGAAAGTTGATTATGAATGACATTTTGTCATGATTAGGGAGGAGACGTTCTCTGAGGGCACTAGCGCTGAATGTAACAGCTGATGAAAATAAGCTTAACAGATGCGTAAAAAACCTACAAATTATATGCCGTAGATACAGGTGTTTCATAAAGATTATAAGTTGTCATTATTGTATTTCTGCAATTTCATACAAGACTAACAGCTCAAGACGATTGTAAATAACATGAAAATAGACTAGAAGTAAACAAAAAAGAAATTTTACACAAACGTCAAGTCACTCAAAGATGAAAACAAAGCACAATTCCAATATTTTCAACATAATCTACGAGAGTCACGCCGACAAACTTACGGTTGCTTCGTCCCTCACAGCAAAGTAGTCAAGGGCTAACGAGTGTTTGATGGCATTGCGTGCCCCTTTGAGCATGAGCAAGAGGTGTTCACCCCAAGGACCAAGTTCAACCTCGAGGTATTCGTCTTTATCGTTAAGGAAGAACATTTCCACAACTGCAATATAAACAACAAAATGCATTTAACTAAATATTCATCAGTACAGACATCCATACATATATAATACGAGATTATTACTGAAACTTCGGAGGATTATAACTCCTACAAAAGATCAAGTTGGATGATTAAAATTCCTACATAGGATCAAAAGGGAAGATTATATAGCTCCTACAAAAGATCAAGTTGGATGATTATAATTCCTACATAAGATCAAATGGGAAGATCATAATTCCTACAAAAGATCAAATGGGAAGACTATACCTCCTACAAAAGATCAAGCAGGAGAATTATAACTCCTATAAGCGATCAAGTTGGAGGATTATAATTCCCACAAAAGGCAAGTGGCTGAAGAAGAGAAAGAAGCTGCATATATGGGAGAATGTCACAAAAGAAAGGGTCAAAGTAATACCTGTAAAAAAGGTGGATATTGAAGGGCGAACCTCTGACCAAAAGTGAACTGGTTCAGAGATGGTTCAGAGATGAAACAACCAAGGAACAATAAAACAAAGTTTCGTCAATCAAACTTAATTTCAATAATGGGAACAACAACTAAAATTTAGTATATTCAACCATATCAACATTCGATTCTGAACATTTTCTTTGGCAATATCTACCCTGTATGTTTGCTTGATACTCTTATATATCAATTTTAAGTTTGGAATTTTACCTCAATTTGTGAACCCTGGCTTAAATTATACAAGAAAAAAGAAAGCAGGATGAGATTTAAGCAAAAAATAAGTAAAGAGACACATCTTTGAAAGAATGGAAGACTGTAAGTCAATAGGAATTAGAAAAGGAGAAAGAGAAAAACTGTGAAGTTTAAAGCATAACGAAGTGATAGACACACTTGGAAAAGTATGCAAGGATGAATAAGAAGAAACAGGAAACGGAGTTAAACGGAAATAGCCAGGTTCAACATAAGGATATATGGATATCTTTTACTCGCCTCTTAAAGGAAGGAAACTGAAATAATCGAAAACGTTTACACATTTATTCTATACAATTTATTCAATGAGGATTCCCACAGTTCGTCAACGTCCACCTACCTTCATACTCCCAAAGACCGTAGTATGGCATTCCCTCCCTGCCATTGGGAGGGCGAGGATCATTGAAGAATGGAGCTGTAACGTTCATTTCTACTCCGGCCTGAAAACGAATACCCAAGAACGTTAATTTTCTCATGGCTGAATTGGGTGCCTTTAATTAAACTGGCCCTTACGGCAACACGGGGCCTTGCCCTCGGTGGCCAATGCAATGGTAAGCTTATACAGGAAAAAACAGGCCTGGTGGGGATCTATAAACTCTGTACAATTAACTGAACTTTTTTTATGGCAAAAGTAAATTAACAACAGACCCCAGAGGATCAGGCACGATTGGCAATGGGCTGCAAAGAAGCTAGAGATATTTTCCAATCTACAGAATAAAGTATCAGTATCATATCCTCCAGAAATTGCACATTAGGAATTCAAATGTCCAAGGTTTATTTCTGGTATTAGCACATTACGTTAAAAAGAATTCTTCACTGATTCCCTACATTATGTAATAACCGTTCCAGTTACCAACTGGGGTTTCCAAGAACTACTGAGTTGATTGGTTATATACCCTTATATATGTATACCTTCGGTAAAATCTCAATACTACAGTGCTTAATCAATACACTAAGAATAAGGGTCATCTCTCTCTCTCTCTCACTCTGTGTGTGTGTGTGTGTGTGTAGGAAGAGACAAGATATCTAACAAACTGAGTAAGTAAACTGTATTACTGACTGAAGAGAAAATAAGACCCTTAATAAGCTGAAAATGTTTCACCCATACAGAATCGGACGAGACGAAAAATAAATATTTAATGAGCAACTACTAAACTATCCAAACTGAGGAGGAAAATTATTTAGGAAATAGTCGAACAAGATACCTTTATCTGAAAACATTTCCGTAAAATGAAAATTTGAAAACTTACCGTAAATCCCTGCAAGGTAATTTCGACAGGTGCGTGGTCTATGGGGGCGCCATTCCAGGCAGTCTGGATTCTGTATCGGAATACTCTGGAAAAACAAATAATAATAATGAACACCAGGGGTAAAATCACCCAGTCAAGGTTATTTTTATTTCTGTTCTGTCCAGTGAGGTACTGATTTCGTTTATCGAGCTTAATTTATGCGTACAGCTTATCAAGTTCAAAAACCTACTGATGTCCGATCATTTAAGTAGTAGAAATGGAATGGAAAATAAAGTTTAGGCCAAGGGCCAAGCACTGGGACCTATGAGGTTATTCAGCGCTGGAAAGAGAACTGAGAGTAAGAAGGTTTGAAAGGTGTAACAGGAGGAAAACCTCGCAGTTGCTCTATGAAAAAAACTGTTAGGACAGGATGGATAGCAAGTTCGAAGGAAGATCATGTGAATGGAGGTACAGTAAAAGGAATGAAAGGGGTTGCAGCTAGGGGTCGAAGGGGCGCTGCAGGGAACCTTTAGTAATGCCTACAGTGGACCCCGTGAGATGCATTGAGTACGTTTTAATCTAAGATTTAACAGTAGGAGTCTGGTGCCATTTGCTTTATTCAGTCGATAGGCACCGCAGTCCATAAAACTGCCTGTTTCAGATTTATCTCTAAGTCTATCTTTGCGGATCACTACGTCATCGTAAAAAAGATTGTATCTTTCAGAAATTAAACTTCTAATTGCAATAACTTACATAGAAGAAAATAAAAAAAATTATTTTTAACAATTACAATTTCTATTTGACTCCGTCGTAAGATCGACATAGTACAGCATACTGGTAAAGCTTGCCGTAACTTTTAGCAACGCTTATTTGCCGATGTACAAATCGTCATCGATGGCCATACTCGTTGCAGTGCCCATTCTTGTGCATCAATCAAACTATTAATCTTTTTATACAAGGATGAGATGCTAATTCTTCATCCCCTTTGGACCAGAATTCAAGGACTTAAGAGTGAATGTCCAACACCCCCCTTCCCTCACTTTCCCTATCATCGAAAAAAACTCAAGTTCAGGAAATTCTAACTTGGAAAATAAAACACACCCCACACGAGAAAAAAATAGTTGCGCAATAAAACTCACCCTTCGATTGAATCAGACCACAGTTCTGACATCTCTGCGCTCGCCTGATCAGGCAGCACTTCAGAAAGGTCGATTTCGTTGAAGTACTCGAGGGCGTGGCTGGAAAGAATCAGGAAATTCTAAGATTAAAAAAAGAAATGGTAACTTCTGAGGATATTTTCGTTTTTCCTTTCTTCTTTGTAACTCTAATATGACAAATAGTATTAGATTACTCTCTCTCTCTCTCTCTCTCTCTCTCTCTCTCTCTCTCTCTCGTCCCTCTCCTCTTCTCTCCTCTCTCTCTCTCTCTCTCTCTCTCTCTCTTCCTTTGTATCATTATCATACATATATTGTTAAGCATTATATTATTAAGCATATAATCCATCTAATTTATATATCATGGATAATAATTATCAGAACAGATGCCACATGTATTAACTGTATAATATATATCAATGAAGATAGTTAGATACCCGTGGTAAAACAATGTTTACAGAGAAGCTACGAATAAAAATAGTATGGGTGCACATAAACCAAGATAACACAAATACAATGACACATTAAGATCGTATGAATAAAAATAATAAATCCTGGTTACTTAAAATACTAGTTAGACAACAAGACATTGTACGTAGTAGTTATAACCAAGAGAATTTGAATACATGTTATAAATCCAGGTAGTGCATCTATTAGTTATAAATCACGAGAGATTAAATACAATTTATACATCTAGACACTGCAATTACTAGTTCATCCAGATAGTACTACTTATAGATCACGAAAGATTAAATACAAGTTATAAATCCAGATAGTGCACTTACTAGTTCATCCAGATAGTGAACTTACTTGTTAATTCAGATAGTGCATTTACTAGTCTTAAATCCAGAGAGATTAAGTACAAGTTATAAATCCAGATAGTGCACTTACTAGTTCCTCCAGATAGTGCACTTACTAGTTAATCTCGATAGTGAACTTACTAGCTCATCCAGACAGTGCTCTTACTACACGCTGTTTTTTTCCATCTGTCCACCCGCTTGTGATGTTTGCGTATGGTAACACTGCGTCCTGGGCTTTAAATAGTTACGCTATGTGTAAGTTTTAGGTAAATAAAAGGATATCTGGGTGTACATTTGCAACTGAAAAGTGTTTTAATAATTTACTGTATGCGAATTACACCATTAATATTCGAAATAGGATATTGTTATTATTGTTGAATTTAAGCTGCCTTTTTGGGGTGGCGAATGGAACAGCCAGACGCAGTGGCGGGAAAATTACTTCTCTCGCTGTTCGCTACTGCAAGATGTCAAATTTATTGGGCCACACCTACTCTGCTACTAAGCTACATGTTCCTTCATTACACGTAAGTATATCAGTATATACTTTTAATTTTTATAAAGTACATGTTAGCTAGATACAATATGACGTAACTTGGTTTAGCATCTGTTTAATGGAATTTGCGTCTGGCTGTTCCATTCGCCACCCCGAAAAGGCAGCTTACATGCAACAATAATAACAATATCCTATTTCGAATATTAACGGTGTAAATCGCATACAGTAAATTATTAAAACACTTTTCAGTTGCAAACGTATACCCAGATATCCTTTTATTTACCTAAAACTTACACATAGCGTAACTATTTAAAGCCCGGGACACAGTGTTACCATGCACGAGGACCACAGGCAATTGGACAGATGGAAAAAAACCGAGTATAGTTAATCCAGATAGTGCACTTACTAGTTAATGCAGATAGTGACTTCAGTCATCGTAGTGCAACTTACTAGTTCATCCAGACAGTGACTTACTATTTCATCCAGATAGTGACTTACTTTATTTCATCCAGACAGTGAACTTATAGTCCATCAGATAGTGACCTGCTAGTTCAAATCAGATTAGCACTACTAGTTCATCCGACGTGAACTTACTAGTTCATCCAGATGTGACTTATTAGTTCATCCAGAAGCTACTGCTAGTTCATCAGATAGACTTACTAGTTCATTCAGACCAGTGACTTACTAGTTCATCCAGATAGTGAACTTACTATTTCATCCAGATAGTGCACTTACTAGTTCATCCAGATAGTGAACTTACTAGTTCATCCAGATAGTGCACTTACTAGTTAATCCAGACAGTGACTTATTAGTTCATCCAGATAGTGCACTTATTAGTTCATCCAGATAGTGCACTTACTAGATCATCCAGATAGTGCACTTACTAGATCATCCAGATAGTGCATTTACTAGTTCATCCAGATAGTGCACTTACTAGTTCATCCAGACAGTGACTTATTAGTTCATCCAGATAGTGCACTTAATAGTTAATGCAGACAGTGACTTACTAGTTCATCCAGATAGTGGACTTACTAGTTCATCCAGATAGTGAACTTACTAGTTCATCCAGACAGTGAACTTACTAGTTCATCCAGATAGTGCACTTACTAGTTCATCCAGATAGTGCACTTACTAATTAATGCAGATAGTGCACTTACTAGTTCATCCAGACAGTGACTTATTAGTTCATCCAGATAGTGCACTTACTAGTTAATGCAGACAGTGACTTACTAGTTCATCCAGATAGTGAACTTACTAGTTCATCCAGACAGTGAACTTACTAGTTCATCCAGACAGTGAACTTACTAGTTCATCCAGACAGTGCACTTACTAGTTCATCCAGACAGTGAACTTACTAGTTCATCCAGACAGTGCACTTACTAGTTCATCCAGACAGTGAACTTACTAGTTCATCCAGATAGTGAACTTACTAGTTCATCCAGACAGTGAACTTACTAGTTCATCCAGATAGTGAACTTACTAGTTTATTCATCAAACAGTGAACTTACTAGTTCATCCAGACAGTGAACTTACTAGTTCATCCAGATAGTGAACTTACTAGTTCATCCAGACAGTGAACTTACTAGTTCATCCAGACAGTGAACTTACTAGTTCATCCAGACAGTGAACTTACTAGTTCATCCAGACAGTGAACTTACTAGTTCATCTAGACAGTGCACTTACTAGTTCATCCAGATAGTGAACTTACTAGTTCATCCAGATAGTGCACTTACTAGTTCATCCAGATAGTGCACTTACTAGTTCATCCAGATAGTGGACTTACTAGTTCATCCAGATAGTGCACTTACTAGTTTAATGCAGACAGTGAACTTACTAGTTAATTCAGATAGTGCACTTACCATTCCATCTAGATAGTGGACTTACTAGTTAATCCAGATAATGCAATTACTAGTTAATGCAGATAATGCAATAAGTAGTTAATTCAGATAGTCCACTTACTAGTTCCAAAATCAACAGAGACTAAATACATGTTATAAATCCAAATAGTGCATTTACTAGTTTTAAATCACGAGAGATTAAATACTCGTTATAAATCCATTTAGTGCACTTACTAGTGATGAATCGAGAGAATTAAAAGAGAAAATTAAAAGTAAAGATTAGTATCAGTCAAACATGAATCAAGACAAGGAACATACAAGTCAGGAGCAGTAGCATTTCCAGGAGCAGGGTAGAGGCTTTCATAAACCCTGTTTTCGTCTGAGCCGTGTATACCATAAGCGTTAAACTTGGTTACCTGTGGAAACATAAAAAAAAAAAGTTACACCATTTTTATTAACGTTACTTTTGTAACAGGTCTTATAAAAACCTATAACTGATATCAGATAATAAGGAATAAAAGCTTTATTCATGCCTCAAAAAAAAATATATTATATTTGCCACTTCTGACCTCTGCAGTCGTCAAAGTTTATGAATTGCTGGATCTTTACGTTTGAAGTCGGAAAGCATAAGATTGGTAAATTTTATAGAATGGAATGAAATCATTCAGGCTCATTGGGACGTTAGAATATATAAAATTTTGACAGTGCAAAATTACACAATGGTATATATTAAAAATTTATATACATAACAATGAACTCAACATAGTTTTCAATGATCAATATATAATGAAAAAGGCACTGAGGCTTCATTTAATACTCATACTTAATATAAGGGTGATTTTACAGATTGTCATCAGATTCACACTAATCAAATTAGATCTTTTACAATAAGAATAAAATTAATTTCAGAATAATATACTTGTAAAACAGTCCAAATCTTAGGGATCACTTTTCAGAAAATAATACGTAGTACAAATTTACAAATTATATTAAAAAAAGTTCAAGTTTATACTCTCTCTTAATTTACATTACTTATCGGTAAATGCATAAATCTTCCACTAAAAACAGTTAAGGGTCCTACAACCAGTACTTACATTTTTGGGCAGGTACCCTACCGGTATTCTTGCATTACCAATCCACTTATTTCCCGTCCTCGTCGTGTTGACTTCGAGGGGCAGGGAATGACGTATAGCGGCCCTTTGTCCGTTCAGGAGGAGGACAATGTGCTGTCCCCATCTGCATAGGAGGACAACGAAATGGTATAATGAACGAATTGACTAAAAAAACGAGCCACTTTCATCTTATGAGATGAGGTCCCCGTCACCAGGGATGTTACATAAAATTACTAATATTCTTTTTTTCTTTTTTTTAAGAATCAGAAAATAAAAACATAAAATTTAAAAAAGTGTAAAATAAAAATGATAAAATTTATAAAATATAAAATTTAAAAGAATAAAAAAATTATACTTTTGATATACGTATAAAATAGGAGACATGGCTGATCGTTTTTAGAAAACGAAACGTTTCAACCAGATGCAAAACTTTCTCGTATAAGTGAGCTTTGTAAATGCAGCTCAAATTAGCGTTCAATACAAACTGAGTGAATTTAACTTCCAATCTTCTGAATTTCCTTTAAAGTATGAATTAAATACATAATTAATTCACTCATTATGTAATTTTTAACTAAATAACAAATGGAATTTTTATACATAGGAAGACCCATATTTTTGGCACGCATTAATTACGATTTCGTTCTAATATAAAAAATCTACTAAAAGAAACCAAAAGAAAACTTCAAAATCAACACATCTTTGCTTTACGTGAAAAATATCAGGTTGTCTAAAACCTACAATTTCTAATTGTGTAGTAAAGAGGATGACTGAAAATAAATAAAATAAATAATCTTCCTAGTTTCGCTTTAACGAGGCGACTGACGAAAAAAATACAAGCAGGAGCAGTGACAAAAAAAAAAAAAAAAACTTATTTAAAACGACATGAAGAAAAACAGTGGATGAAGTAGAGACCAACTTACGGACAAACTTCCACTTCCAGGTATTGGTTGTTATCGTTCAAGAAGAAAGCTTCCACCACTGTAAGGCAAGAATAAATCAATAGTTAATAAATTTCAACGTCCCAAAAAGGTAATCGCAACGAACAAAGATAACCATATCTACAAATATTCCGGACATTTTACTTAGACGAGTCATTTCGAAAAAAAATCAAAGAGAATTCTGACCACGAGTCTAACATCTTTTTAGAAAGTCATGTATGATTAATTCTCTTTCTTTCTGTATACTGTGTTGTTAAAACAATTTATTTTGCTAATCGATATACACTGTATTAGAATTACTATTCTCCTGCTAATCTATAAACACTGTATTATAGTTACTATTCTCCTGATAATCTATATACTCTGTATTACAATTACTATTCTCCTGCTATTCTACAAACTCTGTATTAGAGCTAGTATTCTCCTGATAATCTATATATACTGTTTAGAGTTACTGTTCTCCTACTAATCTATATAATCTCTATATATACTGGTTTAAGGAGTACTATTCTCCTACTAATCTATATAATCTCTATATACTGTATTAGAATTACTATTCTCCTGCTAATCTATAAACACTGTATTAAAATTACTATTCTCCTGCTAATCTATATACTCCGCATTAGTGTTGCTATTCTCCTGCTAATCTATAAACACTGTATTAGAGTTACTAGTCTCCTGCTAATCTATATACACTATTTCCTTTACTATTCTCCTACTAATCTATATAATCTGTATACACTGTATTAGAATTACTACTCTCCTGCTAAGCTATATACACTGTACATAGATTAGCAAATATGCAAAAATTGGGCTCTAATGATAGCTTTAACCTATTTCGTACATTCAATAAAAATAAATGTGATAACTATTTATGAGTTTTAATGCAACAAAAAGGTGAATACTGCAGATGATTTACTGAACTTATTGCTTTCTTTTTTCATATATGGATGTAATATTTTATGGATTGTTCTGTCATGATATCATGTTCATGAATAATAATAATAATAATAATAATAATAATAATAATAATAATAATAATAATAATAATAATAATATTTGTTGCAAATACCTGGGAATACTGGAAGGAGGGGATATAAAACACCAAGAGATGAATGACACGATCAGGAAAGAATAAATGCAGAGACTCAAGGCGATACTCAAGTCAACACTCAACGCCAGAAATATGATAAAAGCCATAAACACATGGGCAGTGCCAGTAATCAGATACAGAGCAGGAATTGTGGAAAGGACGAAGACAGAACACCGCAGCATAGGCCAGAAAACTAGGAAACATATGACAATACACAAAGCACTACACCCAAGAGCAAATACGGACAGACTATACAAAACACGAAAGGAAAGACGGAGAGGACTACTAAGCATAGAGGACTTCATCAATATCTGAAAACCAGTGAAGACGAGTGGCTCAAGAGTGCGTGGGAAGAAGGACTGAAAAAAGTAGACGAAGACCCAGAAATATACAGAGACAGGAGAATGACAAACAGAACATAGGAATGGCACAACAAACCAATGCACGGACAATACATGTGAGACTAAAGAACTAGCCAGCGATGACACATGGCAATGGCTACAAAGGTAAGAGCTCAGAAGGAAACTGAAGGAATGATAACAGCGGCACAAGATCAGGCCCTAAGAACCAGATATGTTGAAAGAACGATAGATGGAAATAACATCTCTCCCATATGTAAGAAGTGCAATACGAAAAATGAAACCATAAACCACATAGCAAGCGAATGTCGGCACTTGCACAGAACCAGTACAAATAGAGGCATGAGTCAGTGGCAAAAGCCCTCCATTGGAGCCTGTGCAAGAAACACCAGCTACCTTGCAGTAGTAAGTGGTACGAGCACCAACCTGAAGGAGTGATAGAAAACAATCAGGCAAAGATCCTCTGGGACTATGGTATCAGAACAGATAGGGTGATACGTGCAAACAGACCAGACGTGACGTTGATTGACAAAATCAAGAAGAAGGTATCACTCACTGATGTCGCAATACCATGGGACACCAGAGTTGAAGAGAAAGAAGGGAAAAAAATGGATAAGTATCAAGACCTGAAAATAGAAATAAGCAGGATATGGGATATGCCAGACGGAAAATTGTTTTACCCATAATCATAGGAACACTAGCACGATCTCAAGAGCCTGAAAAGGAATCTGGAAAAACTAGAGGCTGAAGTAGCTCCAGGACTCATGCAGAAGTGTGTGATCCTAGAAACGGCGCACATAGTAAGAAAAGAATGGACTCCTAAGGAGGCAGGATGCAACCCGAAACCCCACACTATAAATACCACCAAGTCGAATTGGAGGACTGTGATAAGACCAAAAAAATAAATAAATAAATAAATAAAATAAAATAAACAAATAAAATAAAATAAATAATAATAATAATAATAATAATAATAACACACTGATTATCTATCATCATGTAAACCAATTAGCAACGTAATATACTACACAAAAGAAGGCATGATGCATATAAAATGTATGTCTGTCCTAAATGCATGAATGGCCAATATAGAACACAGGGATGTCTTTTAAAGAAGTGTTGAAGAAATTGTAAATGCCGAATCCCAGGCCTAAACTGGGTGGGGGACTACCCATCTACAAAAATAAATCGCCCACCCACTAAATTAACTTCGCCCAAAAGGTCTGTAAGTGATTAAATATAACTAAAACACTACTTCTTGAAAATGACAGAATTTGTTAACATATCTCTTGCTATAGCAAAAAAAAAATCTGTAAAATGAAATGAAAATTGTTTTATTAAATATTTTCATTATGCCTGAACAATTATTGATAAGTTAAATAAATGTACAGTATAACCGCACGATATTTTATATGCAATGACTAAGTTAAAAAAAAAAAACTAAGTCCAGTGCCCACCCACTAAAAAATTCTTAGCTTTAGCCCTGCCGAATCCCTACTGGATGATGAGTTAATGATCCATATAAAAATCTATTTCTTATCGCTGGTAAGGACAAATACATTATTACCTCAAAATAAATTATGAAATGAATGCAAAGGAAAAAGGATATGCTACAGACAGCGAAAGCGAATTATTTAAGCTTTCCCTTAATCATTAGAGATAAGATGGAAAGCAAAAAAAGCATAAAGAACCATTTGGACCTTCACTTCTGCACTGGGGGTTAAATGGAATAAATTTGCCAACTAGAAAAAAATATTTGTTACAAAAAAAAAATGCAAAGTTCTTTACCTTCATAGTTCCAAAGGCCGTAGAATGGCTGACCAGCTGGGCCAGGTGGAGCTGGAGGGTCGTTGAAGAATGGAGCCTCGATGGCAAGATCTAGGTATTCCCCATCTGGGCTCCCTGTGAGGACTAACTGGATGGGGTCGTGTTTAATATCTCCGCCATTCCAGGTAGTCGTAATGTTGAATTCCAGCTGCGACTGGGACCTGAAAAAGGGCCAGTTCTGAAATCCTAGGGAAAATTCTCTCTCTCTCTCTCTCTCTCTCTCTCTCTCTCTCCTCTCTCTCTCTCTCTCTCTCTCTCTCTCTCTCAGTGACAAGTGAATATATCACTGTAGAAGGGGAGTACCTAAATGTTTGTTTTCCTTCAACTCTCTCGATGAGATTAAAAGTATTTCAGGAAAAAACCCACTTACACACTGAATTTCGCAACTACAGAGACAACGCAAGAAAAATGTGCAACAAAAACGATACTAATAAGCAAAAAAGAGGAGACTACGATCAGTATATTTCGTTTCATTGGTAAAAAATCATAGCTTTCTACATAAAATTTCTTGAGGAACCCATATTAAAGATACGCCCGTTTTCTTTTACACTTATAAGTGCACTCGTTTTCTTTAAGTATATTGAAACATGGGCTTTAGCATTTCGTAAACTTATGATTGCATTATTATTATTTACGAACCTGCCACCATTAGACTTAACAAAGCTGATGTCCTAAATAAAGAGGAAAATCAGGGAAGTTAAATTTGACGCTATCATTTCACTGTTCACCCCATTCTACTGTTTATCCGTATTCAACAAACATACAAAAGCCAACATGGCACATTTATCCAACTTACTGTTGTTTCATATCTTTTCGGTCATGGGTTCATTTTTCATTTCTCAACACCTGAATAGCAACGCCTCTTATGATGGAAAAGTAATTCTTGCTGAGTTTGGAAATTATTTGTGAAAAAAACACTGTAAGAACGAAAGACATGGCGGACAATATCGTTCTGAAATCACATTCTATTTAATTCATTCTGAACGTTCGCTACGAATACACAGCGTCCGGTTATAACTGACACTCGACATTATTCTTTCAAAACACAAAAACTACTGTTAAATTGAGATGACAGATCACCTTGTATTACTTACATGGTGGAATGAAGCTACAATTCGCAAAAAATGGCTTCCAAAGTTAATAGCCAGTTTCACTTTCACTAGAAACGTAATTATAACTCGTGATACCTCATCGCCTACGACAGGTGTATTGAGAATAATCAGACATGCAGGATAAATGATGGAGGAATATCTTAAGTGATCGCTTATAAACTGCAGTTGAACTTCCGACTGAATAAACAAAAGCAAAAATAATCCAGAATACAACGATACATAAATCGATAGCTGTCCGTTATTAAAATATGGAGATATATTTCAGCTCCGTTCCTTGAACATTATTGATTTTAACCTTGATTGCATTCTCCATGGAAGATAAACAGAGGGCGTATTCTTTGTTATTAATACCTAAGTGTCAGTAAAGGCTTGCTTAATAATAGACGAAACTCAATGACACGGTACTTCAAAAGATTTCGGCAAGTCGTTCATAGTGAAAGCAAAGAAAGAAAAAAATAAACAAATATTAAGACAGCCCTAAGCATCGTCAAACGTCAAATACTGTGTTGCTATTATTATTGTCAATTAATGGCAGCACTGATATTGAAGAACTGATAGCTTCAAAACACCAAAAGTACAGTTTCTTCATTAACCATTTTTTTATGAATTGCTGGGAGATTTGGGTTCTCACATATGTCTTACCTTACATGGCCTGTGATAAAGGCCAGGGCCAGAAGAAGAATCCACCTGGAAAAGAAGAGAAACACGCATTAATTATCATAAATATAAAACGATAAGATTTATTTTTTATTCAACGTCTAGCGAACGCTCTCTCTCTCTCTCTCTCTCTCTCTCTCTCTCTCTCTCTCTCTCTCTCTGAAGTGCGTGTGTATGTATGTATGTATGTATATATATATATATATATATATATCTATATATATATATATATATATATATATATATTTATATATATATATATATATATATATATATATATATATATAACCATACATTCATACATACAAGTCACATAATACTGCGAATAAACAAAATTATACATCACCTAAACGCAAAAAATCATACACTTCCAAGTGTTCGCGGGCGTTCAAGTACGTACCCGCAAAGGAACAATTTTGCGCAGATATTAACCTACAAACGTTTAACAATTGCTAACCTTCATAAGCACGTAAAAAATGCCCAAATCATATATTTTTTTCTCTCAATTCCTGAATATCTAAATATTCAGGGGAGCACGCTCATGCGCAAAGAATCTTAACCCATCCAACCTTGTCCAGTGATGTCACAGGTTAAGATGGAAAATGACTATTCAGCGGATGACATATTCATGTTTCCCTCGAGCCGCAGAAAGAAGAAGAAAGGTCAACAAAAGGGAAAAACTTTCGGGTTCAAGATATGAATTCTATGAAAGGAATGGTTTTGAAAATTAACAGTAATAGGCCGTAGTGCTTCTGCTTTTTTAATATTTGTAATCAACAAGAAACTGATTTCATGGAATCTAAGTCTATAGAAGCAATTTTCTCTTGTGAAAATGTATGTATGCATGTATTTATGTATGTGTGTATGTATACTATATAGATAGATAGACATATATCTATATCTCATATGATATATATATATATATATATATATATATATATTATATGTATGTATGTATGTATGTATACTATATAGGATAGATAGACATATATATATATATATATCTATATATATATATATATATATATATATATATATATAGAGTATATGTGTGTGTTTTATATATACTATATATATATATATATATATATATATATATATATATATATATATATATATATATATATTAATATGATTTTCTGTCCCGCGTGGATAATGTCTTTATCTGAAGAAGTTCGAATAGAGTAGTCCAAATACAACGCAATACCACAAAAGACTTCCCCTGGAAACCAGAGTAGAAAACATCAACACGTGTAAATTCAGTGCTCAATGTCACCTTATCTTGATTACTGGGAAATGTTTCTATAAGGAAATGCTTTGCTTCAAACCTTGTTGGACAGGCCGCTCTAACCTTGAATATTTCATGATTTCCTTATTTGCATACAAACCGCATCACGCTATTTATTGAGACAGCACTTAACAACTATATTTTTCTATTTTTAAAAGGTCTAACCTGATCTTTTCCAATCAGTGACTCCTAAGGGTTTCAACCATAGGCCGGTGTGTATCGATCTTGGGGGGGCGGGGGGGAGGGTGTTTAGCAATATATATATATATATATATATATATATATATATATATATAGAGGAGAGAGAAGAGAGAGAGAGAGAGATAGAGAGAGTTAAATATATATAATATATATATATAAATATATTCTATATACTATATTATATTTATAAAAAGAGAGAGCGAGCGAGAGAGAGAGAGAGAGAGAGTTAAAAATCGGAAAGAGAAATAGGGTTATTTACCAAAACATACCTTAGAGCCATACCTTTGAAAAACCCCGGCGTCACTTTAAATAAAAAGAAAAAAGATGTCTATCTGTTAAAAACGCCACGAAACTGCGCATTTAGGACGCGATTCCTTTCAACAGGCATGAGAAGGCAAGCACCTGCTCTTTATCGACAGTCCTCCAAGCATAAAAAAATTTGTCTTGTTTCGTTTCGTTTTAAAAACCAGGGAAGAGTCTCACATGGAGAGGCTACTTGTACCCACCACCCACCCAACTTATGAATACCACAGGACGCACACTTCCACTCGCGCACATTTATATCTCACACATATATGTATGTATATGTACACAGACATACATACATCCATATATATATATATATACACACACACAGAAAGAGAGAGAGAGAGAGAGAGAGAGAGAGAGAGAGAGAGAGAGAGAGAGAGAGAGAGAGAGAGAGCATCGATGGAATAAAGTACAATACACGATCATTCATGAGACACACTTTCAGCCAGTGTCGTGAGTTTGCAAAAGCCAGGGTCAACTCGCATCAAGATAGGAAAATATCTAGAAAGTAAAAAAAAAAAACTGCTGCGCACAACGAGAAGCTGTTTTCAGAAAGTGTTGTCTACAAAAGCCCAAATCATGAAGAAGTATTCTTGATTATCAAATCATAAAGGCAATTAACTGTAAAACAAGTAAAGGACGTATGCTACGCAAACAAACAAACGCACATACACGAGTGTAAATAAAAATTATATATGTATATATATGCGTCAGTGAAATATGGTGTGTATAATATAATAAACAAATAAAATGCATTACGAAATATTTATGATAATATACCTGACTGCAGGGATCTCAGCAACATGATGATAAAAACTTAGTCAATGTTCTCATAGAGAGAGAGAGAGAGAGAGAGAGAGAGAGAGAGAGGAGGAGAGAAGAAGAGAGAGAGAGAGAGAGAGAGAGAGAGACTCGAAATCCATCCAACAGTGTCAGATTCACGATGATCAATGCATTTTCTTATCAGCCGTAAATCTTATTCTCCGACCGACCCCATCCGATGCAAGCCTTGGAATAAAACAATAAATCCAGCCGTCAAGGCCTATAAGACCTCTCGTTCAAACGTTATAAACGCGGGGAACAAAATGAACGTCGAAGGTACACAACACGGTTACACTGGGACTTGGGAAGAAAACAAACTAATAAAAAGTATACTTTTATCTCAGCATTGTAACCAACAGGTCTTATCTAAGGCAATAAATATGTTCCTCAAGCGTTCCTTCACAACCTCCTCTCTCTCTCGGGCGTTTTGCCCTCCAGAAGCAAGATAAGGCTTCCTCCATGCCCCAGGAGGCGATTCCATTACACACGTAGACATTCCTACGCACGGATCTTCCTGTTACTTGGTTCGAGGCCTCTTCTTGGGCGCTGATCCTGTTATCGGCTGACTTCACCAAACAGTATTAGTGTCACTAAGACATATAACATTAGATCTTATCTTTACCGCCTTCATTATAGCTGGCTTTATGTGCAGTTTATCAGTTGTAAATTATATAGTTACTTAACACTGACTGCGTTACGTTAAAGGTATACTTATGTTATTTCATACCTTTGGCGGTAACACTGCTCCTTTGATATCTAAAGAGTCTATGAAGGTAATTGTGTTCAGTGTTAAATAGCTTCTAATATCAGCTGATTTGAAAAAAAAAAAATCCTGATGTTACAACTGTTTTTGACGCCTGTCCTTCAGGAAATGTCCCCAGTCTTGCCTGGGATCTTTAAACTGGTGCCAACTGTTCCCGTGACGTCGTTTCCGAAAGTTTTCAGTAAAAGAAAACTATGGAGATGGCGATTTGTCTGTTCGTCCGCACTGTTTCTGTCCGCCCTCAGATCTTCAAAGCTACTGAGGCTAGAGGGCTGCAATTTCTGCAATTTAGTATGCTGATCATTCACCTCTAATCATGAAACATACCAAATTTCAGCCCTCTAGCCTTAGCAGTTTTTATTTCCTTTAAGATTAAAGCTAGCCATGATTGTACGTCTGACACCCAACAACACAGGCCACCACCAGGCCTTGGCTGAAAGTTTCATGGGCTGCAGCTGAGAGCTTCATAGGCCATGGCTGAGTTTCATACGGATTTATACGTTGTACCGAAAACTCAACTGTGCCGAAGAAGCTTCGGCGATGATTGTGCGTCTGGCACTGCTATAGGTACCAACAACAAAGGCCACCGCCAGGCCTAGGCTGAAAGTTTCAGGGCCGCGGCTGAGAGCTTCATGGGCCGTGGCTGAGAGTTTCACACAGCGTTATATGCTGTACCGAAAACTCCGGCGCGGTTTTTACTTGTTTCATGTTGTAACGTCCAAGGAAGTTTAATTCATCTCCACCTAATGAATCCACGCCATGTGTCTCATGATTCAGGGGCTGCCAGTGGTCTAAGCATCATTCACAATATAAATTTTGCTTAAATACTTGTATATAGATAGATATTTGTTCATTAAATGAAAATTTTGTTTCTCGAGTCATTGGTCTTTACTACTTCTCTCTTATTCATGTTTGCTCACTTTGAATAATAATGAAAACCCATTAAGAAAGATATATATACATATATATATATATATATATATATATATATATATATATATATATATACAATTTACAACTGTTTAAAATACCCAAGCTTAAAGGTGGCATAGTGTAATGTCAAAATAAAATTAGTAATAATTTTATATTTCATACTTACTTTTAAAATATCGTTTAAAATTTCTTTTCAATGAAATGGAATTTATAAACTAAAAAGGCTGCATTACTCATAATTTCAAGACAATAACAAAAGTAAGTCTATCTTAATAGGACGGATGACCGCCAAGGGCAACCAAAAGCAGTTGGCACATAAGACCCCTCTGACCATCTGTCATGGCAGACAAATGGCTGTTGATAAGCCAACCACAGGGCTGGAAACTGTCTCTCGAGAGAGTTTACATAGGTAGGATGTATGTTCCATCTCTCCTGAGGGATGCTTTTGAAAGACGTATCCCTCAGGAGAAGAGGAACATACATTCTGCCTATGTGAACTCTCTCGAGAGAGAGACCGAGAGTTTCCAGCCCTGTTATTGGCTTATCAACAGCCAATCAGGAGCGTCGTGATGGACTGGCCTAGATGTCAAATGCACGGTTGATGTGAATCTACTATAGTACTAAACACTGCGTCCCATTGAGCTCCCGCCATGTTTAGTACTAGCATCTGGGAGGTAACGCATAAATAATAAGCAAAGAAGCACCAAAATTTCCTTTCAGAAAGGCGCAACAAACATTAGAATTCGGTGTGAACGGCAACAGGTCTCTAACGCCAGCGAATGAGTCACGATCCTTTATATGGTCGGCATATCAGCTCGTAAAATTTCCTGCCGATGAGGCTTATTGTCAAAATAAAAACAGACCTGACTCGAACATGACTCGCCTTTTACTTGGCGACTTAAAAATGGCCAGAAGTGACTTCAGTTTCTCCTTGAAGGTTACAGGTTAAACCAAATACTATTTTTTCTTAATGGGGCGAGGAAATTCCTTCGTATATTCACCTTCGTCACCAAAGTTTCCAAACAACGATGTCAGACAACTCATTTACTGGCTTTTCGAGGCGTACACTAGACTCATAAGGTCCGTGGTAAGTTTGTAAACAACGAAGTTCCAGATAAAAAAAAATTTCCAAATGGTCAGCTGAAGCTATGTTGCTGAACTTTCCTAAAATGAATACATCTGAATGGATTTATAAGCCTATTAACTAATTCAAAAGCGCATTTTCTAAATGGTGAAAACATAGAAGTCGATATGGCCGGCGGCGCATGCGCACACTCCATATTTGTGTTAACCTCCTTTTATGTAAATATGCCTTCATTTACACATGAATGTCCTGCGGTAGCCTTTCCATTTTCATTCTTACGATGCAAATGTTTTGGCACACGGCTGTTTGAGTACATAAGCAAGGTATGAGATGAACAAAGACAAATATCTGAATGTCCCCAATAATTTAACAGGAAAAGAAACCTTTTTGCTTTTGTTAGCATATGCCCTTTCCCATCTTTGTACTGTACAAGGTGTGCTGAGAGAGAGAGAGAGAGAGAGAGAGCCCAATTTGATGGCAAAGTGTCATCACTTGTTGTGATTCGGAAAAGAAATGGATTTAACTGAACGGTGTAAGTCTCAATAGCAGGTATTACTGTAATAATGTACGTCAACTTAGCACTGGTGCCAACTATGTGTGTGGGACTGTGACGGTCTGACACCTCTCCAGTCACCTCCTTGCAGCGTCGGTGAGTAACATCTGGCCGTCCTGTTAAAACCGTGACTCTTTCCCTGTCCCGAGTACAAGATCTGTTTTATATAGATTCATAAAACGAATAACTGCGTTAATAAATCCTTAATTAAACTACTCTCGAATTAAGAAATGGTTAATAAGTGTTTTCACATCAGTCCCTTCCAACACGAAACGGCACAGCCAAAAGAAAGCTGATGAAGTTAAACACATTTCCAGTCTAGAGTCTGGTAGGTAGACCTGGAACTTCGTCCTACCTGTCTGATATCAGTGTGTCGAGGGTGGCGGTTTCAGGGAGTGGAGGGTAATGGGTAGGAGGGAGCGTCAGTTGGATGGTGGGGGAGGTGGTAGAAGTGATGGAGGGGGAGGGGGAGGGCGTCGAAGCTGAAACGTGCAGCTCCTACGTCCGCTAGGAAAGGGGCAGCGTTGAGATCAATGTCCTTCTTACTCTCTCATTCCTGAGACGTTGAGGGGAGGGGGTTGGGGGGGAGGTAGGGCGGAACGTTAGGGATAAGGGGAACACCGAACCTGCCACAATTTAGGGGTAGGTTGTATCTCCCTTCTCCGTAAGATTTGGTTACAAAGGATACCTGAAGGATTCCTTCTCCGCAGGAAACCAGTTTTAGGAAGGATTGTACTCGTACGAGAATCATGGACAGGAATAGAAGGATGCTTACGTATCATCACACAGGAATGAATATAAATGGTAGAGGGAAATGGGTAGGGCAAATGATGATTATGCATTTTAAGAGAAGGGTGTTAAATAGGACACACACACACACACACACACACAGATAGAGAGAGAGAGAGAGAGATTTTGTTTCTATATAATTCTAACCTGAACTGGAGTGGTGGAATGGTTTGGTGAAATACCAAAATATTTAATATATTCACATTGATTATATTTAAAAACACTTAATAAGGGTGTACACACACACACACACACACACACACACACCACACACACACACACACACACACACATATATATATATATATATATATATATATATATATATATAATATATATATATATGTATATATATGACTGTGAAATATGTTCTCTTAAAACAGAATTCCATCTAATGAAAGGAGCCCATA
>NC_087215.1:56433007-56435507 GCF_015104395.2 Macrobrachium nipponense | reverse complement strand
GCCCTACGCTGACGAGACGTTTGTTTGGCGGCCGCTGATTGGCTGGTACCGGGAGGCAGGCAGCTCCCAGCCAATCAGCGGCCGCCAAACAAACGTCTCGCAGGCATAGGGATCACCCAAGAATCTACCTTAAGTGAACCGGCTATAGTGAACATGACTTGACTGAAGAAACAATAATAAGGGTGCATGAAAAAGATATATAATACTTTTTAAGATACCGGAAAGGAACTCCCCACTTGAATAACACAAAATGACACGATTCTGGAAATACAAAAAAACTAGACGAATCTGAATTTCAGAAAGGCCCGGGCTAACTGAACTCTGCTTACCTACATCGCAACGTTCTACGTAGATGATGGACACGAATGTAATCTTTCTCAATACACTTCTATCACGCGACGGACAAAGTAATGATCATATTCCCTCGACACTGGAGTCATAATTAAACAATATTGTCATACTTTTGGTAATTACGGACTTCCCGTACACATTTTCTCGGCGCAATAATGCCCGGAAGGTTAACAATGTCACACCTTGGTCTCGCATCGTGTAACAGTAGAAGTCATGACGACGATTGCGTGATATATATATATATATATATAATATATATATATATATATATATATATATATATATATATATATATATATATATATATATATATATATATATATATGTGTGTGTGTGTGTGTGTGTGTGTGTGTGTATGTATATATTGTATATCATATATATTAAGATATACAAATGTCCGTTTAATATCCAGTTCGTTCTACCTCTGAATTAATATATTTTCATAACAGAAGGGGAATATTTTAGTTGATAATAATTTCGTCCTCTCGTGGATTCGAACAGCGGACAGAGGAGAAATCAGGACTTCAGTGAGTTACCGACTCACTGAATATATATAATATATATATATATATATATATATATATATATATATATATATATATATATATATATATTTGAACTGCAGAATACTGAATGAGCCCCTGAGCCGAAAACTAGCATTTCCATATTCCAAACCCTTAGGAATTTGTAGTACATCAAGCCCCTTACACACAATGCACCATTCATTCCAGCTCTTACTGAATACCAAGGACCGTCCTTCTCAATACGTCTTCTAACCAGTTTATCTAGACCTCTCTCTACTTCTTCCTCTCTTCCTCTTTCCATACACTTCGAAATTATATAGTACTCTTTTCAGCCAAACTATCGTCTTCCATACTTTCCACATGACTGCAGCATCCAAAACACTGGTCGATCTTTTCGCATATGCTAAATTTTTTTTTTAAATTTCTTGAACGTACCTCCACACATTCAACCCTGTCAGTTCTTTCTATACCACAAATACTACGCAAATCGTTCGTCTCTACAGCTCCAACCTTTTTAGCTTTCTGTAAAAGAAAAGTATTGGGATGGCTTTTCGTCTGTCCGTCCGCCCTCAGATCTTAAAGCTTACTGAGGCTCGAGGTCTGCAAATTTGTAGGTTGATCATCTACCCTCCAATCATCAAACTTTGTCAATTCCAGCTCTCTAGCCTCAGCAGTTTTTATTTCATTTAAGATCAAAGTTAGTCATGATCGTGCGTCCGGGCAACCACACACAGGCCACCACAGGGTCGTGGCTGAAAGTTTTATGGGCCGCGGCTGAGAGTTCCATTCAGCATTATACGCTGTACATAAAACTCGATTCTTCTGCTAATTTTTTTCTGGTTTTTCTTTCAATTGCACTCTTCCAAAAAGCAAAGGGGGTGGGGGGTGGGATTCTAAATTTAAACAAAGTGCCATTTACGAAATAATCGTGAGAGGAATTTAAAAGTACAAGTGAAAAGGCTGTATGCATGATATAGTTAGTTATTTTATTGACAAGAAATATACAATTATTAGTAAAAATTTGTCCACAAAGAGACATAATACAAAATACACAAAGTGGACAGTAATCTCTTCTGTTCTTGCAAGTACATGGCCTACAAAGAAAAATACATCAAGCGCAAAATACATGCACCAAGAAAAGGCTTATGAAGGAATCAAGAGAGCCAATGCTGAAGGAGCTGAGGTTGCAGATACACAAGGAAAGCTGTGGAAAGAGATTAAGCTTTTCTGAAGGCGACCCTTCTGAGGAAATCTTTTGGGTCTCTCATCAAATCATCGACGCACATCAACATATCATCCTTATATGTTCTGTCAAAACTAAACAAGAAAAAAAATTCGCCGAAGTTTCTTCGGCGCAATCGAGTTTGCTGTACAGCGTATAATTCTGTATGAAACTCTCAGCCGCGGCCCTTGAACCTTTCAGCAACAGCCCCGTGGTGGCCTGTGTTGTGGTTGCCCAGATGCACAATCCCGACTAACTTTAAATAAAATAACAACTACTAGAGGGCTGCAATTTGGCACGTTTGATGATTGGAGGGTGAGTGATCAACATACCAATCTGAAGTCCTCTAGCTCGGTAGTTTTTGAGATCTGAGGGCGCATGGACAGAAAACTACAAAGTCAGT
>NC_087215.1:56390507-56428007 GCF_015104395.2 Macrobrachium nipponense | reverse complement strand
ATAGTACAAACTTTAGGTTATCAAGTTCACTTGCATTCTCGTCAAATTTACCTGTCAAGCATTATTTGTTCATTATTGTTGGTAATAAGTGGTGCTTTAATGATGCTGTGGTGCTTGCAATATCAACTACAGCTGCAATTATGTGGCGTTATTATTATATTACGCTCTCCAGCAGTTTTATTACAGTTATTTGTAATTGTATCATGCTAATTTACTGTAATATGCTGCTTGAAGTTATATCATGTTCACTTGCTAATATGAGCCGTTCGTGGTTATTCTGAAAACCAACCACACTTATCTGTGGTTATCGTTGCAACGATTAATAGTATCAAAGCAATTCATTAGCCAGCTATGTATATGCAACGGCACAGCGAGGAATTCACAGTTGTAATTAAAAATAACTAAAATCCCCTGGTTTCGTCGTGTTTAATCGAGGTGATTAAAATTCTGGCATAATTTCTCTGCCACGTTATTTGTTGGGAGAGCCTCCGCTTTTCCAGCATACATTCGAGTAAGATTTGATCAGTACATTTATCATAACTGGAGAATGCCAAGGGCATGCTTGTCTTGAACCTTTCCAGATAATGATTATAAAGGAAACCAAAGTTGCAATAGTGGTTACGGCAATAGCAAGGGTTTTTTTTTTAAATAGCTGACTGTAAATGCATATAGTCTTTATCACAGAAGTTAATTGTGATTGGGTGCCCATACTGTTTCGAAGCCATCACTGGTTACAAGGGTACTGGCTGTGAACATGTTAAAAAATGAGAGAGAGAGAGAGAGAGAGAGAGAGAGAGAGAGAGAGAGAGAGAGTATAGTTGAGTTATGCAATAGTATTACAACAAATGATGTTTTACTATTTAAGTCACAAAAGACTTCATCATAATAACAACAGCCTTCACCACCTAATACATCGAAGTACTCTTTAAAAAAAAACCTAAGCCTAAATAACGAGTCACCAAGATCAGAGTCCATAACCTAAAAGAAACCAATTACGGCCGAAACTTATGACTACAGAACATGAGAATGTAGTGCGAACTGCAAAGGGCAAACGACTGGTAATTCCTCCACAGTCTTTAGCTAACTAATGTCAGTGGCAACGTTGCACAATGCCACTTGAGGAACTATTGAGTGAGCAATTGCTTAAAGGTTTTTCATCGTTCCAGCCTTGATATGAGTGTAAAACGTTAAAAACGAAATATTTCAAAACATTTCTATTGAGTAAGCAATTTTTCTAAACGTTTTCATCGTTCAAACTTTATCATTATTGTAAAATTTTAAAAACGAAATATTGGAGAGCAATTTTTCTAAAGGGCTTACATCGTTCCAACCTTGATATGAGAGTAAACCATTAAAAACGAAATATTTACAAAACATTTCTATTGAGTGAGGAATTTTTCTAGGGGGCTTTTACCGTTCAAACCTTATAATTTATGTAAAACATTACACACAAAATATTAGAGAGCAATTTTTCTAAAGGGCTTCCATCGTCCAAACCTTGACATTAGGGTAAAACATAAACGATGAAATATTTCAAAATACTTGGGTCAGTACCTTCCACATGACTTTAGAAAGAAACACCACAGCTTTTACGATGGCCTCAGAGTTCAGAATAGGTATTAGTTGAAAAATGAGACAGCAGAGACTTACTGTATGCCTCAAGTGAGATTTTTATAAATGGGACCAGTACACATACATATACACATATATATTTGCATAAATTAATACATGCATACATACACACACACACGCACACACACACACACACACACACACACACATATATATATATATATATATATATATATATATATATATATATATATATGTCTATATGTGTATGTAGTATATGATATTATATACATAAATGTATATATGAAATATATATATAGTGTATATGTAGGTATGTACCGTATTAATGTATGAAAATACATGTGTATGTGTATTTGTAAGGTCCAAGCTATTCTATCCAAGTATTGGTCCCATTTATAAAAATCTCACTTTTTAAAGCGTACTGTGGATAAGTCTCTGCTGTTCTCATTTATATATATATATATATATATATATATATATTATATATATATATATATATAGAGAGAGAGAGACTATTTCATCCAAGACGTGTCCAGAACAGTTTCCCTATCGATAGCATTATCTCTCGGTATGCGTGAATCGTATATAACTGTCTGTTGCCAGATTACATCAGCTTTCTCTTTCGCCAACCATTATAAATAATAATACAAGCAAGAATAAACTGAAGGCCAGAACGTCTATTTTTTTAATACCTAGAATTTAGTTTAATAATTCGGTAGCTTACATATTTTTACAAGGATGACTTCCTCCCAGCTCTATCTGTCCGTCTGTCTGCCTTTCTCTCTGATTCCACTGGCTCTGAAAGCCTCAATGTGACCCACTGACACTCACATCAGGGTCACTCTAGCTCCACCACCCCTCCCCCCTCCCCCAGTGGCACTGCTTCAAAGCCATCTCAGTCCAACCATCACTGGTGCCTTATTTATTATATCTTGACATCGATCTTCCATATTTAATCGTTTTATATTGTTAGACGAGACCATTTAAGAGTATCAACCTGACATATATCCACCTTTGTCAAATTCCAGGGTAATTTCAATGGGACGCCGTGTTCAGTACTGGCCCCTTGGGGATCAGAGATATCGTTTATTAATATGATTTGTCGACCACACAATATAGAAGTGGGTGTAAGCCATACTTGGATCCCCGAGGGCTAGTACTAAACACGGCGTCCCACTGAGCTTCCGCCATGTTTAGTACTATGGAAGATTCATATCAACCGTGCATCTGATGTCTAGGCCAGTCCCTTACGACGCTCCTTATTGGCTGTTGATAAGCCAATCACAGGGCTGGAAACTCTCAGTCTCTCGAGAGAGTTCACATAGGATGTATGTTCCCCCTCTCTTAAGGGATACTTCTTTCAAAAGTATCCCTCAGGGGAGGTCATACATCCTGCCTATGTGAACTCTCTCGAGAGACTGAGAGTTTCCAGCCCTGTGATTGGCTTATCAACAGCCAGTCAGGAGCGTCGCAAGGGACTGGCCTAGACATCAGATGCACGGTTGATGTAAATCTACTATATTACCTCGGAGGAAGTGGATACATACCGGGTTAATATCCCTTAAGGCAAAAACAATGAACGATCGTGTCGGAGAAAATATCGTATACAAATTACTAGATATATAACGTCTTTTATACACTAACAAAGCTTAACAAATTCCAATATAATTTACGATGAATTAAAGTTAAGTATATCTTAGTTTAACCATGGCCCTAAGCTGAGTAACAACTCTCCTATATTTGGCCCGAAGGATTAGATGATTTTTACGTGGCTATGAACCAACTGGTTACTTAGCAATGTGGGATCCGAACCTCCCTACATCGAGAAACGGATTTTTTATCACCAAATATAACTTCCTCTAGTTCCACATTGGCAGCAACGGGGAGCGAACTCCGGCTACCAGATTGATACGTGAGTATGCAACCCACTCGTCCAATGAGAAACTATTAATGAATACATTATTACCCAGGAGCAATTTAGCGCCTGGGGATAAAGACCGATACTGCGGATTCTATCCTGAAGTTGTAATAAAGAGAGAGTGCGAATTTCAGTTCTAGCGAATTTCATGATACATCATAAATGACTGAAATGATAAAAAAAAATAAATAGCGCTTTTTAAAATGAAGAAAAGTATCTCTAAATTATCATAATTCAAAACGTACAAGTCCAAAAAGCCACTAACCTACACAGGCAAAATACGCAGCATAAAATTCCCAGAGCTATAGCATTTTCTTTTAAACCAATAAAGAAAACTATATCTTTAGTATTTATTATTAAAAAACGAACAAACAAGCCCAAAAGGCCATTACCTTGAACAGGAAGAATAATCACAAAAAAATTCTCATAAAGTAGACAGAAAAGGCAAATATAGAAACGAATAATAAATAAGAAACGCTAAACCAACATATATAAACCTAATAAGTAATAAAAGTGAAACAACGGAATCACATGATAATGTCTCAAGACAGAGAAAAGCAAATAGTCTTCACGATAAGGGTATTAAAAAATATCAAATCAATACACTATTGATTGGTAGTTTGCGAGGCACGATAATGAACCCTTCAGAATCGTTGTGTGCCAGTTGCGAAGTCATAAATATACACGAGAAATAATAAATCCATATGATCATTCGATGTTATCTCAAAATAAAAGTCAGTTTTCTTAAAGAAATAAAAGCGAATGCTTCGGCAATCTGTTGTAAATCGATATTGTTACCATTCTCAATTTTTACTCCACATAAAATATAGGTATGCATTTACTATCACTATTAAAATCTAGATTCGAAATGTTATATTATTATTCTCTATAACGCGTAACGGTATAACTCCCCACTCGAAATAATAATCAGTTTTTATTATTGTTATTCAAAATGTTTTAACATTTTAAATTAACTATAATTGAAAAGAAAAAACAGGAAGTGAAGTATAAATATTACGGAATAAATCACCAAATAAATAATAGTGATAACATTCATAAATATTTGCTTGCGTGACGTAGTTTAATGAAAAAAAAATGAAAACTAAAGTTCCATTAAAATACTCCACTTTCCCTAGGGAAAATTCACAAAAATCAATAAAATAATATAACAAATACATAAACAACTAAGTAAATAACTAAATAAATAAGAAGGTAAATAATTTATTAAATAAATTAGACATCAAAACTTTCTACAGATATTTCCTGATAAAAAGACTATTGAAGAAAGGGAAAAGGTTTGCGCTCTACAACTCAAGCGTTAATTGAGAGTTCATATTTTTCAAGAATTTAAGTTTTTCATCTGTTCCAAAGTTTCGTCTTTGAACGATTTAGCTGAATCATACTCGCGTAAAGGCATGATTGTGATCTTGTTTACAGAAGCTGAAATGGTCCAACCCAATCTCTTTCTGACTGTCTTTATTTTGCAAATAACCCTCGCCCCCCACAAATTGCAGTTATCGCTCTCTCTCTCTCTCTCTCTCTCTCTCTCTCTCTCCCCTCTCCCCCCTCTTCTCTCTCTCTCTCTCTCTCTCTCTCTATATATATAATATATATACCATATATATATACGATATAAGATTTATATATATATAGTATATAAATAATATATATATAATATATATATATATGATATATATTTTATATAAAGATCATAATTATATATACTATAATTATATGCAGGAATCTGTTTGGAGCCTAAGAGACAAATGCACAACCACACACACACACACACACACACACACACACACACACACACATATATATATATATATACTATATATATATATATATATATATATATATATATATATATATATATATATATATATATTACGAAAAAGTAACACTTCCGTCATAACGCCGATTTTTGATAAAGTAAAGTTAACGTAATCGACTGCCAGTTAGGCCAGGTGCACCGGACTAGAAACTTCATCGCAAAGCCCGAGCTACTTAATGGAATTGTAACATGTCGAGGCATTTCTTCTAAGAGAAAATGCGTATAATTAAAAAATATAAATTAATACATTATAAATGAGGAGCACTGTACAGAATATATTCTTGAATGTTGCTTGTGTCAATATAAACAAAATTAAAAAAAGAATTTTTTCGATAGTCACTCAATAACTCGTTCCCCTCCTGCGTCATGGAAGTCACGTGATATCGTTACGATGCAAATATTCATAAAATGCTATAATCATAATCCAATTCTGCTCTCTCTCTCTCTCCGTCTCTCCTCCCTCTGGCACACTGACACAAACTGTACTATAGATATAATTAATGTACATTAAAATAAGCAACCTTTTCGCGCGTACGATGTCCATCACTGACTCCACTTTTATTATTTTCATATATCCTTCCACTATCCTTCTACAAGCTTCACAAGATGTAAGAGTATTATGTGGCTGTGAGGCCTTGCGCACAGTAGATTCAACAAGATGTTGCTGGTCCCAAGCCCAGGTCTGCGTAGACCTGTAGTCGCGAGCTTGTTTTTTGTTCTTCATTATGTCGATATTCCCGTCCATCAGATATAACTAACTTGTCTGTCCATCTCTCTGTCTCTCTCTCATATACATAAAACACGCACACATAGATATAGATACTGTATATATATATATATATATATATATATATTATATATATATATATATATATATATATATATATATATATATATATATATATATTAATATATAAAATGTGTGTGTCTGACAGTCCTAGGTTCCAAATAGAATCCAGTATAGAATCATATAATATTTTATGCTATGTATATATATATATATATATATATATATGTGTGTGTGTGTGTGTGTGTGTGTGTGTGTATACATATATATCTACGTATGCATCATACATACAAGCAGGCAGCAAGCACAGAGGCAAGACAAAGCCACAGTATTGGCAATCCCGTTAGCACCGACGCTAAAAAGGCGGACTGACGCCTGTCCATGGACAGGTTCTTTCTCTCAAGAGGCATGTGGGCGTATGGCACGTGGGCGGGATTAGAATGGACCAAAGAAGCGTATGTGGTCTCTCTCTCTCTCTCTATTGGTTCTTGAAGCGTAGATTCTCCTGTTTTCTATTTACTCTTTGCTTTTATTTTGTGTGTATTCACACACACACGCACATTAGAATCTGATAGAAAACTAGAACACTTGTGGCATGCTCTCATATATATATATATATATATATATATATATATATATATATATATATATATATATATATATATATATATATATATATATGTATGTATGTATGTATGTATGAATATGTATACAATACGGTCTTTTTCTACCATAAGCGCCAGATGTGTAAAGACTTACTTCTCAGCAACTACATGTTTTAGATATCGTTCAGATCGACTTTCGGGAATATTTTCAACAGCTTACAAGTACAATGAGACAATATTGATAAACAGAGAGGCCGTTTTAATCTTTATCAACAAAGGCGCGCTTGCGTTTTTAATTGCTGTGAAAACATTCGCTAAAAGATTAAATTTCCACTATCAAGGTTCCCCAAACAACGCAAAATGCTTTGCCTAGTACAGCCCCTACAGCCCTCAACACGGTGGTCCTTCGACATTAATACTGGAAAGCTGAAGGACATACGAGGTCCACTATGGACCTCTGAACCCCGTCCAGCCAACAGAGACGAAAAACCTAGACGACAAAGACCCTTCATACATGGCGTAGGATGTCTCCTGGAAGGTCAAACGCCGTTTTAGGAACACGAAAAATCCTATTTTGAAGGGTTGGGTGGTAGATTCAATACCGCGAACTCAAGTGACAACACCTTCGGTCACCTAAGTCGCCTACTCTTTAAGGACACTTGAAAGTCTCCAGCCAGGAAAGTGTTCGGTATCCAAAGTGAAAGTACAGATGACTCTGTCGCGGACGTGTGGGGATGTGCATTCGGGTCTCTGTACGTGCGTGCGTGCGTGCGTGCTCGGAATGGGTAGACAGCGACCCCAAAGCATAAAAATAAGGAGGAACTGGCTGCCTTGACCAACTGAGTCAAAAACGGGGGGAGAGGTGGAGATAGGGGAGGTCTGTTTTAATAGCGGCTGCTACTTCCTACCACGGTTAGGACATGGAAAATAAAATAAGGAATTTAGGCTTGAAGCCAACCACTGGAATCCAAAGGATTATTCAGTGCTATAATGAATTTGGTTTGAGTGGATTTATGAACTGAATCAATAAAATGATAATTTATCTTAAAACTATGGTGAAAATTGATATCTGATAAAAACTGATATCCTCCATAAAAAGGTTAGGCTATGGAGCCTCCAGTGTAAGAATGCGTTCGATGAAGCAGCAGCCATCCAAGCCGCTTCCTCTGTTCGGAATACAACACAGTCCGGACGCAATGCTACGAATGACGTTCAACGGATCATTACGCAAAACCCTTAATGATACGTTATAAGCCCTCGATGGCTCGCGTTCTCGTCAATGAGAGCTGTTGCAACCGGTGTGAGAAACTCGGAACACACTTGAAGGTTCGTCTAAGCATTTATACGAAGGAAGCATTACTGAAATAAATCGCATGTATAATGAATCACCAAGCCTTCAGGATGGTACGGAAGGTCGCTAGGAATTATATTTATAAAAATACAGACCAATGGCATCCGGAAATTCATGCAACGTGCTTATAAATAATCATAAGCAAGCCTTCAAAACTTACATATAAAAAGAGGAAATATGAAGGAACTTTTAAAGAAATACTATACACCAAATAAAAAGATCTTCAAAAAACAGATGCATATACAGGGTGTCCATAAAGTCCCAGTACCATTGCAAGTATATATTGCTCAGAAACCATATAACATAAAGCAATGTAGTTTTTTTGTAAAATGAAGTACTCCGAATGTAAACTTGAGGAAATATAGAACATTCTACAGAAAACTGTATTACTCTATGTTATATGGTTTCGAAGCAATAAATACTTGTAATGGTACTGGGGCTTTATGGACACCCTGTATATAGACAATAAAAGGATAAAAACGATGGAGGGAGGAAATCTCCAGATGATAATGATAATGAAAGCAGGTGAAACTGACGAAAACAGGTATTGGTGGACAAATGCATAAATAATGTCCCAAAATCGAGAAAGAATGTAAATGATCGATATTATTGCAATACTGGTTCACTTTCGGGCAAGCTATGTCAGGGTAGGTTAGGCTAAGTCAAGGTGAAACACAGCACATCGAAAGCAGAGGGGAAAATTATATTTGCTTGAAAATCTTACGTGATGTTATAGAACAATTTTATAAAACATATCAGTGAATGGTCTTTATCTAAAATCTCGGAAATCAAGTCAAATTCAAACAAAAAGAAACCTTATATTACGTATATTACGTCATTCGATAGCCTGCGGGTATTATAACGAAGTCATAATTATTTGTAGCGAATTTCAGCTTGTTCCAGAAAATCGGACTTGATTAAATAATATAAATATGAAGTTACAAAATTTGACGTCAGTACCTCCATAGCGACACGTACATAATAATTACAACTTACAAATTATCGAACAAGATAAATACTAACAAGAAGAATTCCTTCTTCACCGCAGGTAATTGATACTCGAGTCCCACCCACCCCCCCCCCTCCCCCACCAAACCCTGCAATCACTACCACCGACTAGAAAACTTCTCCATTACGTGATTCGAGCAAGGTCCTCGTAAATCACCCATGAAAAGGTCCTGCGTGCAACTGGCTTTAAGAATGAGGCACGGTTACATCAAACTCTCTCTCTCCGTCTATCTGTTTATACATACACACACACACACACACACACACACACACACACACACACATATATATATATATATATATATATTTATATATATATGCGTGTGCGTGTATGTATGTATGTGTATATAGTAGATATATACACTTTTCAACATAACATATATATAATACATATATATATATATATATAGTATATATGTATATATATATATATATATATATATATGTATATTTGTTGAAATGTGGCTTTTGTATATGTATATGGAAACGCTCGTAACTTTGAATGTGACAAGGGTCAAGCACAAAGTAGTAAACTTCACGAGATCAATGGGCTTATGCCGGCATTGAGCAAAGCGACGCCAAATAACTTCCGATCAATCAAGCACAAGCAGTTAGAAATGTGCGAAATTATTGTGCGGCGAGTCATTCTGGTGCGAAGAATGTACCTTATGTTAAGGCTATAACAAAGAACTCGGATTTTAAGAATATATGAGTCCACATATGGTCAAATCACACAGCAGCCATTTTAGCTTGAAAAAAAAGATGCATAAATCATTCGTTTCCAAATATGGAGCTGGGTAAATCCTCACATCTGCTCCTTCAAAAGGCTCAGAAAAAAATGCTTTTAACAGGCTGAGTACGACAACAGATAGTCTACCCAAAAAAATAAAAATAAAATAGAAAATAAAAAGTGATGAAAAGCCAAAGAGAATGCAGATGAAGAATAATAGCAAATAATTCAAGACAAATCAAAGAGCATATAAATACCGCAGGGGAGGAATTCGGGTCACTCTTTGATTACAAAACAAAACAAAAAAAGACGTGATTATAACAAGCGGGACCATCATCACTTTCACTCCCCCATTGTCCCAGCAAAACCCATTCGCAACATTGCGGTCTGCACATCAAGAATGGGGACTGTTACACATTCATGAGTTTATTTGTGCATGTACGATCAACAAGACACAAGCACTTCAAGCAGTCGTCACTGTTGTATAATCGCCAGCCTGTCATGATTCTGCTCTTACAACTACTCCAATCTGTTGTAGGGAGGGAGGGTGGGTGGGTGGGTGGGTGGGTGGGGGAGGAGTGTAGGAATAATAGAATTGAAAATAGCATATAGGCCAAAGGCCAAGCGCTGGGACCTATGAGGTCGTTCAGCGCTGAAAGGGAAATAGACAGCAAGAATGTCTGAAAGGTGTAACAGGAGGAAAACCAAAGCAGTTGCACTATGAAACAATTGTTAGAGGGTGGAGAGAATATGAACGGAAGTACAGTAAAAGAAATGAAAGAGGTTGCATCTAGGGGCCGAAGGGACGCTGCAAAGATCCTTCAGCAATACATGCATTGCACCACGTGAGGTGCACTGACGGCGCTACCACCACCCCCTTCCCCGAAGGGTGTAGGACTAAAGGGAAGGTGAAAGAGTTGGGGGGAGGGGGATATGGGTAGGGGGTACGATGCGTTCACGTTGCTTCATTAAAGAATCAATCGAGCTTTTATTGCCACTTATGGTGCTGTTGATCGGGAGCTAATTATTCAAAACAGTTGAAGGGCGTCTTTCTTTGCCTTTTATGTTAACAAAATGGTACGGTAATTATTATGCCCGTATGAGGTAATATTAGAATTATATACCATTAACCATATAACATGAAAACCACGTATCCATTATTATCCTAATATATATACATATATATATTATATATATATGTCTGTATAATCAATATATAATATATATACATATATATATATATATATATATATATATATATATATATATATATATATATATATATATATATACTGAGAGAGAGAGAGAGAGAGAGAGAGAGAGAGCTGAAGGGGGGTCGAATTGTTAATGCAGTGTTTACAAAATGTCTGGACATGAAATCCTCCAGTTATAAAATACCTGGTAAATCCTTCCCCATCTACAATGAGGTTCTACAAGGTCTAACAAGTATTTGCAGACACAAATACAGACTCCAGTACTGTTGAAAGAACTTTCCTTCATCTGAAGCTTTACCTTTTTTTTTTTTTAACTGGATTCAAAATTAGGAATACAGGAAGCAAGCGCAGATTACAGACTTCCACCAATAAAAAATGCAGCTAAAATATGAATCTATCTCTGACTTTATTCAGTTCTTTCTATGGCTAGAGCTTTCTCTTTCTTCAATTTTCACGAAAATCTATCAAAAATTTTTGGAATTGCTTTAAAAATCATATAGATACTTCGAACAGACTAGCACGGGCTATTCTTGAATTACCGATATTTCATTCGAACAAACAAACACATATGTATGAATACGTAACCTCCGGCCAGCATCGTTCGGAGATAAGATAGTAATAAAAATGGATAACAAAGACATATTCCAGGAAACCTCACTCGAATACCCGACATGATTTAAACACCGTTCCGTTTCCACGATCTCGGCTGCGTGAACTGCGCATGAGCAAGAAATAAGTAGTATAGCCGAAATGGGCAAATCGTAACATCGCCAGTTTTTTTTTTTTTTTTTCTTTCTTTCTTTCTTTTTTACAAGTTCGTTTTCTTTATTTCTCTACATTTTCAGTTTTCTCCCTTTACACTGATGATGATGATGATGATGATGATGATATGAAACGATACATGATAGGATGTAAGCGATGGTGAATGGTAGTCGGCCAAGGTCGCGAATTGTTAACCTAAATCATTATCAGGCATTGTCTTTTAGAGGATATTCTTCACTTGCATTCCACTGTATATTAGAAACAACCAAACAGCAAACCAAACAGCAACAGCAAACAACAACAACAATAACAAATAATAATAATAATAATAATAATAATAATAATAATAATAATAATAATAATAATAATAATAATAATAATAATAATAAGTAAAAAGCCACATAATTTTTCAAAATACAAGAAAGGTTCAAAATGGAGCATTCGACCGTTTACAAACTGTCGAGAGCTCTCTATTTAACCATTTTTGTATTTTGAAAAATATAGTTGCTCATACACTTTATACTGCGGCTTTTTACTTATCATTTTGGTCACATACACTGATGCACCATAAATGTAATAATAATAATAACCAGATCATTACGTAATGATAATTTAAATTATACTTTTAAAATGAATAATTCCCCACTTATCAAGAATTTCATAAAATGATACTCTACAGGAAATTATATATCTTTTCGTTTTTTAACTATTAATCAATAATTCAAATGATAGATAGAAATCTCTTGACCCAGGTGCACTAGCACTTAACTCCAACATATTGGCAAAAACTCTACGAGCACTTTCTAAGCACTCCGCAAGTGCTTCTTTTTGCCTCTTGCTAGTCACTTGAGATGTGCAGAGTTTTTAGTTGATTTAATGCTCCTATTGTGCTTCCACATTCGAAATTACTGACGGTATTCGAGGCCTGTGACTAATGGATATCAATATAAGCAGCAACGACATCCATAAGGAGTGCGAATTGAATAATAATAATAGGACTAACATTTATTTCAATATTATTATTATTATTATCACTATTACTGCGTAATAAAAAATCCAAATTGATATACTAAACTGTATTACTATGTAAAATGAAACAGCAAAGAATTTTGAACGCTGTTCATCCCTATCAGTGTTTACGTTACACACTGATGAGTCGAAAGTCTGTTTTACATAGTACGATAGTTTACTATATAATTGTGGATTTTTATTACACAGACTAACATTATTATTATTATCATTATTATTAGGGCGTATCTTGAGTAGAATACACGTAACCTTAATCCTTACCGGCACTCTTCAAAGCAATAACAAGAGAGAACTATAACGATGTGACGTGACCCAGAGAGAGAGAGAGAGAGAGAGAGAGAGAGAGAGAGAGAGAGAGAAACAATATTAATGTTGACCGAAACGTCTGATACGCCCTGTCTTCCGATTCCGCCCCAAGGGTGAGACTTCGACGATAAGATTTCCCACGCTTTTGCGCTCGTCAAATATTTTGTTCCTTGCCCAATGCCCTTTGATTTCTTACATTGCAGTTCTCGAATAACGTTTATTAGTCCTACAGTACTCACATAGGAACACGCACACGCACACACATCCCATATATATATATATATATATATATATATATATATATATATATATATATATGTGTGTGTGGTGTGTGTGTGTGTGTGTGCGTATGTAAGTGTGTATGTATTTGCATACATACATACATATATATATATGTCTATATATATGTGTACATATATATTAAAATATTATCATACCCGATACCCAGTTTTTAAACAAGCTATATAAACACCTGATATATGTTACACACGCCCTAAGGTCAATATAGTGGCCTTGCAAAACGGCACACAAAACTATATATAATATTATATATATAGATAGATATATATATCTATATATATAATCTATATTATGTGTGTGTGTGTGGTGTGTGTGTGTGGTGTGTGTGTGTGTGTGTGTGTGTGTGTGTATATGCATCCATACATACATATATATATATATATATATATTATATATATATATATGTACGTATATATGTGTACATATATATTATATATATCATACCCTTACCCAGTTTAAAACTTAACTATATAACACCTGATGTTATGTTACACACGCCACACAAACATTATATATATATATATAATATATATATATATATATATATATATATATATATATGTGTGTGTGTGTGTGTGTGTGTGTGTGTGTGTGAATAACTTGATCTCGAAATATATAAAATGTATTGCTATGTGTAAATAAAGTAATGCCACGAAGGAAAATGATAACACGAGAAATGCCGAGATCTTTCGGTCTTAACGACCCTTAAAGACCGAAAATCTCGGCAGTTCTCCTCTTTTCATTCCTCCGTGGCATTACCTTTATATATATATATATATATAATATATATATATATATATATATAGAATATATATATTATATATATATATCTAGAACTTACATAATCATAACTTTACGCAGCTTTAAACATAACTGTTATTATGCGATATTCACCAACAGTATATTATAATGGCAACTAGAGATGAAAGTCAACAAACTACTCGTGAGATGATGGAATATATTTCCTCTCACAAAAGATAAACTAGAATGCCTCTCCACACACTGGACTGCGCTACGTGTGGCATCCAGGTGGCAGTTTCACCTTAAAAACGTCTATACTAGAAAACACTACGACGAAGCTACCCCATCTATTTAGAGAGGACTGGGTACGAATTCCATTCCAGTCGTGAAGTCACAACTACATTCGTAAAAAGCACAACACAGTAGAGTACCAAAGTTATGACCAGTGGCGAAGGGCCAAAGAAACATTCTCTCAAGTATTTCTAGACCTGGTTATAACTTCTGATTGGCTGCTGTACTCAAAGTACCCAAAACAATCTTCTGTTCTTTCTATCAGTGTCTCGTGTTCGTGCTACTTCTAACATTTCTTGGACAGCTCGGTGTTTTCCTCAATCATTTGGTGTTTAATTTAGATGTCATAGACTCTTTTCCTTATCTCAAGAAGTGGAAGTTTTACACTGTCCTTATCCGACCTCGCTTGGAATACTACAGATAGAGGTGATGCGAAACAAGGATTGAATCTTAAAGCTTGAATGTATATTGATCCAGACGTCGCATCCAGCAGGTATTTATGAACTATAAATGTGATAAGTGGTTGCTCGACATGCACGTGTACGAAAAGGGTCTCCTTATCAACCTAACGGAGCAGGGGTCAAAATAGTACCTGCAGAAAAGACAATAAAATGATGGTCGTTGATCTGACGAAATGCGTGATTCAGTTCAAGGGGCCAACGTGGGAAGGACTGGAACGGAATTACGCATTACACCAGATAAACAAGCATCATTTTGCAGTGTCTTTTCTGCGTGTACTCTTTAGACACCTGTTCCGTGAGGCTGATGAGGAGACCCTTTCTTATTTGTCAAGCAACCTCATCTCTCATTTACAGATATTCCGCAAAGATCTGCAGGGTGCAACGTCTCGATCAATATACATTCAAGCTTCGAGAGCCACTTCTTGTTTCGCAACACTTCCATTTGTAGAATTTTCTTCTTTCATGCGACGTATTCGGGGGGTCAGGTGTAACCCTTGTTCCTTTCCCTTTATTCATCAGCTAAATAAGGGCACTGGGTAACCCATTCTATCGCCCTACGCATAGCAAAATAGAAAGGCAATACAATACGTCTCTTTCCAGTCTGAATGTCACAAGGCTGAACGGTGTGATATCATACTGTGATATTATATTTAAATGTACCCAAAAGGTTTTGAAGATCCACCCGTACTCTTGGATTAGGTCAATATAACGTAATATGAATTTGTTTGTACAGTGATTTGTTTCCCGTATCTATGATAAAATTCCAGTAAATCAAGAACCGTTATACTACATGACAAACAAATCATGCTATGTATTTATATACCATATACTAAAAGTCTGGTACGTGAAATTGATACTTCTGATATTTCCTGAAGAGAGAGAGAGAGAGAGAGAGAGAGAGAGAGAGAGAGAGAGAGAGAGAGAACTGTGTACCTTAAGAATAAATACTCCATAGGACATAAAGGACATTCTTATATGTGGCCTCTGCTGCACTACGGTATCCTTATGTTGAAACTATGTTACCCTACAGTGTCCTTTGGCTCAAGCTATAACGAATTGGGAAGCATTTCACGGTATTGGGACAAGATGGACATTCCCATGTGACCTTTGGCCGCCATGCCGGAAACGTCGCGGGAAACAAAAACCGGAAGTTCTCGGTTAAAAGGTTCGTAAATAGACATTGCGGCGGAAGGCGGAGCCAATATGAAAAGGCGATTACTCGCGATGCAGTGTGGCAGGCGTGACGTCACGCCTGTTTACAATGCAAAGTGGCCGCATTTGAAATGACACGCTGTTATTTCGGGTTTTTCAATTCGTGGTGCAAGGAACGGAGGAAATGAAAAGCAAAAGTGCGTATACACACATTAATCAGCTCTCTCCTCTCTCGTCTTCTCATCTCGGCCCTTCCTCTCTCTCCATCTCATGATCCCCCCCCCTCGCCAAATCTCTCTCTCTCTTCCTCCCGGTTCTGGGTATACTCTCTCTCTCCCCTCTTTCTCTCTATCTCTCTCCGTCTCGATCTTCTCTCTCTCTCTCTCTCTCTCTCGCATGCCCTTATCTTCTTCCAGAACAAAAATTAGCTTAAGATAAAAATTTGATAAAAACAGCATAATGCATGCTTCTCTCTCTCTCTCTCTCTTTTGAATGATCTTACCTTCCTCCAGGACAAAAACTAGCTTTGGATAAAAATTGGATAAAAAGTAGCGAATTTCAGCAAAAAATCCGATGATGATATCCGGTTATTTTGCCTCTTGCTGGCATAGCAGCCAAGGCCTCTGTTGGAGGATCTTGTCCTGGATGAAGTAGATTACATTTAACATCCAAGACTAGCTTGAGTACTGAATTGGATTCCAAAGACCCAAAAACTTCTTGACTATTGGCATCTATGTACGTGTACACACACACACACACACACACACACACACACACACATATATATATATATATATATATATATATATATATATATGCACTCTTGTGTATGTAATTCTCGTTTCAGTTACACATACATACATAAAAAATATATAGATAGATAGACAGATGGACAGACAGATAGCAAAAGGTTTGGTTTGCCATAAGCAAACCATACTTACAGTTCGAGTTTCAAATTATTTCTAAAAAAAGACTCGATGGTGAGAAAGAAACTAAAGTGCTGTATAGCTGAACACAGGAGAAAAGAGAGAGTACCGACAAAACTGAACATATAAAGAAGTAAACAGTCATTTTGGTGTACTACCAAACTGGTAAAAGCAGAATAAAATAAAGGGGGAAATATTAACGTTCTTGCAACCTATGTTAGTCGTCTGATACGAGCGGCAGAGAGCTAAAGGAGTAAGAACAAGACTTCGTTCATTGACAAATCAGTGTCGCCTTTAAATAGAAAAGAAACGTGTGCGAGGCAAAATCGTCTGTAATTTCCGAAGGCGAACGTTAATTATTGTGTCTTGTATCTTCAAGCCTCAGGTAAACAACCCTCTTATAGCTTCATCCACACCCTTGACCGGCTGGGACGGATGAAGGTTATAAAATGTACCTGATCTAAGGAATCACCCCGGAGGGTGTGGATGAGTTCTGGGTGACTGCCACCGGACATGCTCAAGAGGGTGTTGACCAAGAATCGCCTCTTCCCCTAAATCTAGCAGCTAAGGAGAATGTCAGTATTATCATTTTCTTTCTCTCTGTAAATACGCGTATGCATGCATATATATATATATATATATATATATATATATATATATATATATATATATATTGTGCACACATTACGCACGCACCTATGAACACACAAACGCATAGATAATGTACCACTCATTTATTATTAATCTGGGTATTTTATTTAGTGCCTCAATTTGCTCAAATGTCTGTTAAACTTTAAAAAGAAAAATCTTGAGTATCATTATCTTTGATAGGTATTTGGTCTTTATTCACAAAGTAAAATTCAGAATTTGATTTTATATATATATATATATATATATATATATATATATATATATATATATATATATATATATATATATGCACATACGAACGCATAAAAAGTAGTAGATACACGATATATGCAGCACACAAAATTGCAAAATACCACATGGGAAATGTTGCTCAATTCTTAGTTAATTTAATCAGACCATTTACAAATGAATCCTTCTGAGAAGGTAAGATTTGACTTTTACACACGAAAGATTGTTTCCCGTATCTCGCTACGAAAAGCTGACTACATTTCTGACTGCAACTATATTCAACAGATAGAAAACTTTTTATTTCAAGTATTGCAGCGATAAGATACGAAATGATTCATGATAAGCCGTTAAGTTAGGTTCGTTAAGATTAAAAGCTTTACTTTTTTCGTCAGTAATGTGTAACAACCATTTTACAAGTTTGTATACTATTACCTTAGCTGCCTTGCTTTTTTTCAGTAGTGTATATCCACAAATTTACACATTTATATTTTGTTTGTTTGTATGGTGTTTTTACGTTGCATGGAAACCAGTGGTTATTCAGCAACGGGACCAACGGTTTTACGTGACTTCCGAACCCGTCGAGAGAGAACTTCTATCACCAGAAATACACATCTCTAACCCCGTCAGTGGAATGCCCGAGAATCGAACTCACGACCACCCAGACGCCAGGCCTAGACCATACCGATCACGCCTCTGAGGCGCTTTACAATTTTATATGATATTGAACAATTCTCAAAAAAGAAATGAAAAAAAAAAAAAACTGTCGCCGTTTCAAACTTCAACTGTTTAATTCCATGTAACCAAATATTAACCAATCACATAAAAATGAAGCGACCTAGTCTCACAGTCCAACTTTATGAAATATCTGGGAAGCGGCCATCTAAATCTTCCCCAATTTTCATTTCGATTTCTATTATAATGTTCCTAATACTTTTAGAAATTCTCACAAACACAAACATAACCCTCTGGCGAACCAGTCAGAACAGAGCGAGAAACAAGTTCCGAACGAGTATGTAAATCGCTTCACAAGAGACGGCTGTTATATACATCTATTAGACCAATCCAATGCCGGATTCACTAAATGTTTAACGTTTACAATGTTTAATCGAGATTAAATTCGCCGAGTCTGTGATGAATACCTCCCTCAATTCATTAAACTATATATGATAAGGACAACGAATTTCTTTAAATCACTGAAATAATAGACGACAGTGAATGACTACTTACATACCTTTGTAAGCAGTGTGAGTTATCTTTTCAGATTCGTTTTAACACAACAGCAGCCAAAAGATTAATAGGTTCCTTGAGAAATTGGTCATACTTCATACATTTCCTCTCCTGGAGTTATATGAAAGAAACACAACATGGGAGCCACTCATGATCATCTTCTACCTTGTAAAATTATAGTCCACAACTGTTACAGATAATCTTTATATCAGTTGTTCAAAACTTAAGAAAATATCTCAGTCTAAGACTATAGGAGAATACGCTTCAATATTCGCTAAGAAGGAAAACAAGCTTGCACGCATCCGTGCACATGCAAAAACCACCACGCACACATCCACATATATGGATAACAACTGGATCTGAATTGACCACTTTTTCTATGCAGGAGAGGAGGGTAGAGTGACAAGTTCAGAAAAATGTGGATCTAGTAGAGTCAAGATATGAGGAAATACAAAACAGTGGCAAACAACAATATAACAACAACGATACAGAAGCATTCTATTTGAATTCTTTCATTGCAAGTGAGTACCGTACGGAACAGATAAATATTCACCTCAGATAAAGTTATGACATTCTTCTGACATTAGTTTTGCCTGCCAAGCAGTAGTTCTGTCAGAAATGTACGACTGATGAAAATTTTGACAGAAAATGCATGCTATGCTAAACTAACTGCAAATCGCGTCGCTACGCCTTAGGACAATCTTCTGAGATAAAACACCCAATTTTAACGTCAAACCTAGAATTCGTAGGTCTAGTGGTGGTGTCAATTAATTAGAAAAGTAGTGCTGATTATCTCTGAGTCTATTATAAAGAAGACTCCTGCGGGAAGACGCATCTGTACACAATGACACTGCAAGGTTATATAACATCTATGAACCCTTCTGACCCTAAACAGGTAACCCTTTTTTCTCTCTCTCCCTTTTACCCAACGGCCACCAAGCACAAAGATGGTACTAGGCGAAGAGTTGGTGTTCAATGTTTCAGTAACTAGATTTGGAGCAGAAATACAAATGTATTCAAGACATGGTGTTTTCAACTTTTGCAATTAAACTGAAGGATTCAAATTGAGAACGTAACTAAACGTTCTTTGGTCCAATCGGGAGAGTAATAATATAACCATAGGTCTAGCCTAGTAACATCATACTAACACATCTATTAAAAAAAAATGGTTTCGTAAAAAAAAAAAAAAACAATACATCTTCAAAAGAGAATTTGCGATTCGTAATTTCTATTGACTGTTGATAGAATCATACAAAAATTACACAATTTTAACTAAATCAAGCTCACCCAGTCCCTGAAAGAATCGTTTTCGGCGTAAAACCTTATATAACCAGGAGACTATCGGTCTAGTTTTTAAAATCAACATCCGCTAAAAGTATCAATAAAAGTCGAATAAGAGACCTCAAATGGTTTGCTCATTTTATAATGAGAATTCATAAGTAAATTGAAATAACTTCATTCGCATACCTGTACATTAAGGTTGAAGCAAAGCCAGACTATAAATTTTACCCAAGGTACAACAAATGCACCTTGCGGCAACACATGTAAGTGCAATTGCTATTCCCAATAAACAAACACATTACCTGCGGAATTATAAAATGTCATTCCACATTGCACGAACCAAGCAAAGAAAAATAACGTGTTCAAGAAAGTGCACGAATATCAAACGCACAGAACCTACCTGTCTCCCATGACGGCGGGATGTTAATGAACAATGCCTCCTGAACCACCTCAGTCCTGACTATAATAGGTAAAGTCGAGGAGAATGCACCGGGAAAAAGTATCGTACACGCTGGCCGCTGCCGAGAGCCGAAATTTGAAATAATTACTCAAGGATATTTGTAAGTTTATAAACAGAAAATGAATTACCTTAGACTCAAGCAAGAGGACACGCTTTTCCGTGATATAATATCTGACACGAAATCTAGTTTACTTATGAACTGAGGTGCGAAAACGCCTAATGTCACCTACTTAGCCACATAAGAAGGGTCGATAGCATCTAATTTCATCAATTATCAGTCTTAAAAAATAGCGAAATTTGGATTATAAATTCGGTTATCATGAAGTACTTCCAATATACTTTTACACCAATGGAAGATGTCAAATATACTGAACCACAGTTCGAAAAATCTAGTTATTGTAAATAATGTTAGTCCAATAGCAGTGTCCAAAACCGTTGCTACTGAGAATATTGAGCATACAGATCTCAATAACTGCTGAATATCCTTTGTAGGAAAGGTGTCATCGCTTCTCTTTATATAACCCTACTTTGTACATTAGATTTACTAAGCACTTTTTAGTGCCATAATGTGCATTTCAGTATGACACCGAATACCTGAATTAGTATGACACCGAATACCTGAAATATATTCACGGTTTAATGAAGAATGTGTTTCCAGTAATTGAGAGTGCGCAAAAAAAAAAAAAATGTTTTACTGACCTATTAATTTACAAAAATAAAATAACCTTTTAACACTGACAGATATGTTACAAGCTTAATGTTGTAATAGTTGCATAATAAGATCATTGTTACAGATATATACTTATACTTCTATAGATAATATACTTAGTATAGATAAAAATATACTTATTCCTTCCGGGGACACAATCGTATTTTGAGCTTCATACATCCTGCAAGCTCTGATGGGTATTCTTTATTCATTTTTGACTGAGACGGGCATAACTGCCCAAAACAAAGCCATTCATTGCAAAGTGTAATCATGGACAACGTATTAGGTGATGGCAATCTACATTGAATAAAAATGGTAAAAATAGATAATACTTTTTATCTCGATATAAATGATAATGCAATAGCATACATGAATTAAGGTGCGTGTTCTCACACATATACGCGAGAGCACATTCAACACACAAGCACACACACATACTATATATAATATTAATATATTATTATCTATAGTATCTATTATATTTAAATATATATATATATGTGTGTGTGTGTGTGTGTGTGTGTGTGTGTGTGTGTTTGTGTGTGTGTGTGTGTGTGACTTTTAATCCCGAGGAAATAAAAGAAGTGATGATTATACGAACAAAGCTGCTCCCACAAAGGAAAATTGAAACAGTGTTTCAATTTTCCTTCGTGGTTGTAGCTTTGTCGTGTATATATATATGCATATATGTATATATATATATATATATATATATATAATATATATATATATAGTATAATATATATATATATATATGTATATATATATATATATATATATATAACATACACATGTACACGTGTGTGTGTTTGTCAACAACCTTGTAAAGAGTATCTTATGTGGGCTAAACCTACCCGAACTCCTTTGTTTTATGCATGAAATTGCTCTCGCTAGGTTTAACCGAAGGACAAATTTCCTTTCGATATCGCACAATTTATTTATTTATCTATTTTTTGCTATCGTAGTTTTCCGATGACACAAGCATTCTGGACATAAACCCTACGACGTATATGGCAATGGGAGTATTCTTTCCGTCTCTTTGTTGGGTATTTTCCCATATTAGGTCATGAGGTATTTGTCATTATTCCATCTGGCGAACACTTCTGTGAATCGCGTTTCCTGTTCAAAAAATATTACACGTAAATTGTATATTCAGAAGAATTTCTTCCAGACTGGGAAATTTCCTTAGTAGCATCTATAGTTATTGATTCCAACTTAAATGTATTATTTCTCTAAATAGTACTTTATGTATTGGAATTCCAGATATCTTAAAGTTTATTTTGTTTATGTGTCCATGAAATTGAATAAGAAATGTAGACAATCATATCAAAATTAAATAGTTTTACTTTTTCTCAATTAGCATTGAAACTTGCTTATTGCAAACAAAAAATCGTTTAGTTTTTATTATGGATGGAACCAGGAATCATATGGTATATTTCCGAAAATTATTTGGTGGCTTAAAGAAATACGCATTTATATATATATATATATATATATATATATATATATATATATATATATATATATATATTTATTTATTTATATATATATATGTGTGTGTATATACATATGTATATATATGCTTATATATACACTTACAGATTTCAAGAAATACCTTACAGGATTCTTGTGAAATTATTAACATCCACTTTATTCTCATGCCGCCCCGTAGGAGCGAACCGTCTCAATGTTAAAGCAAGGATCTATATAATTTACCTTATGGGTCTGAATATACGTCACTGATGTGTGTTGCGTCTCTTAACGTTCCCTTCCCTTTGACAAATACAATCTCTTATGAGAAAATTATGCCATTTGCATTCCAAGAAGGCAAGATTACCATCCAGCAATTGTACCTTGGAATTCGCTATTTTAAACCAAGATTCTTCTTCCTGAAGATTTGCCTGTAACTGGTAATCCTACTTAAGGAAGATTACTTGTTTTTGTCTTAATCTTTCAGGAACTATTTTGTTTACAAGTAATCACTGAGTAATATAATAAGGCAATTTAAGAAGTCAGGAAAATATATATCTATTCTGCTCACATCGTTTCTTTTTTTAATTTTATCCATATCAGAATCTGTTCACTCTTGATTTCTATTCTGTGTAGAACTCTGACATTCCTAATCTTTTTCCCCCGTAGGGGCAGGGGGGAGGAGTGGGAAGCGCCATCAGTGCACCACACGTGGTGCACAGTAGTCGTTACTATAGTAGATTCACATCAACCGTACATTTGATGCCTAAGCCAGCTCTTTACGACGCTCCTGATTGGCTGTTGATAAGCCAATCACAGGGCTGGAAACTCTGTCTCTATCTATCGAGGTTCACATGGATAGGTTCTATGTTCCACCTCTCCTAAGGGATACGTCTTACAGGAGAGGTGAAACATACATCCTGTTTATGTGAACTCTCGAGAGACTCATAGAGTTTCTAGCCCTGTGTTTTGCTTGTTTGTGACAAACTAGGCCTGTGATTGGCTTATCAACAGCCAATCAGGAGCGTCGTAAGGGACTGGCTTAGACATCAAATGTACGGTTGATGTGAATTTTCTATAGCTGCACCCACTTTTTAGCTATTTGCTTTACCTCCATTCCCGTTTCGTGCCTTCAAGTTTGCTGTCCTACATCTCTAACTGTTACCTAACGCAAGTGTAGGGTTTTCTCCCACCCTTAGAGCCTGGTAGTTCAATTCCTTAATACTCTGATCTCTTCATCTTCTCCAACTACTAGTTCCTCGTTGGACGAGTGGGTTACGTGCTCGCCTAGGTATCGCAAAATCGTTTCTCTGCTCTGCCAACGTAGAATTAAAGGAATTTATTACTGGTGATTAGAAATTTATTTCTCGATATAAAGTGGTTCGGATTCCACAATAAGCTGTAGGTCCCGTTGCTAGGTAATCAGTTGGTCCCTAGTGACGTAAAAATGTCTAATCCTTCGGGCCAGCTCAGTGGTCTGGTTAAGCTAAGATATACTTAACTGTCTTGTCCAACGACTTCAATTCCCTCTTTTCACTCTATTACGGTTGCATGGCCGAAAGTGCATCAAATACTCGGCTTGACAGGCTTAAGTATCATAAATCAAACCCGTACCAGAATCAGGTCATCTTGACTTCTATCTAGTTTAAAACACTGACATTTCTATTCTTCTTTGCTTCAAAGACTCAATAAGACTCCAGTGCAATTAGCGGTGGCTATTCCTATTGCCTAATCCACGTCAGAGGCCTTGATGTGATCGTCGTTGGTACAGAAGAGGGACATTACTAAATATTCGAGCCTCCCGAGCCGGCAAAGTTGCACGCACATATGAGAAGTGGTGCTCGAAGGAGCCATTCATTTATTCATTAAGAAGTGATTTGCCATCGCTGGTAGGAAAGGATTTGGGGCTTAATTATAAACTTTTTGCAGATTTTTCGTACAGGGTTCGCTGAATATCGCCTAAGAATAATTTTCACCGGAAAAAGACATTCGTGTACCTAACCTATTTTCAAATGCTTTGCTTCAGAATAATGTTCCATGTTGTTCATCTTTCTGACACAGTTCTCTGATAACGAGTTATTTTCAATTATTTAATCAAATCCAATGAAAGAAAAGATCTTGCCAGATACTGTACACTTTTTTAGATGCTTTGACAGTTTAATGTTTAATTACTGCTCAGCTAAATACATTCCGAAAAAATAACTTACGAGTAACTCCTAAAAAAAAAAATCTAAATAAAATCATTCTGAGCGCTGTTCCACGAAATTGCGTTTCCGAAAATTAAAATAAAATCAAGATACGCCTGCATATATCACCTGCAATAATAATAAAAAAAAAAACGCCTTGTAATTCTCTGAAGAGTGCAAAAGTCTGCATTTCCACGAAAGTTCTCCCACGCCTTGTCAGTCGAAAAGGATAACGGCCATCTAATACAATTTTGGAAAGGGATTTTTGTTTCAATCTAACTTTTTTTTTCTGTAAAGAAACTAATGAGATGGCTTAGTCTGTCCGTTCGCACTTTTTCTGTCCGCCATCAGATCTTAAAAACTACTGAGGCTAGAGGGCTGCAAATTGGTATGTTGATCATCCACCTTCCAATCATCAAACATACTAAATTGCAGCCCTCTAGCCTCAGTGGTTTTTTTTTTATTTAAGGTTAAAGTTAGCTTTGCGTATGGCACCGTTATAGGTGCCAACAACACAGGTCACCTGGGGCGTATTTTTTACTTGTTTATTTTAATCTAACTTTTTTTTTAGTAGGGTTGATATGAACCTCATTCTTGATTCTTTCAAGAAGATAAGGGAGGAGCTATGCTTGTGTCTTCTTTTTATTTCATAGCTCTAATGACATAAAAGTTTGCGAAAGGTAGATATATTATTATAATTTTCCTTCTTCGCTTCGAATAATAAGTTTTCAAAATTCCCCAAATAAATACTGGGAACTTAATACGTAACCTACCACTCGAAGAAAACAAAATATTAGAAGTATTCTTATTATTAACATTGTATTAATATTCATATTGAGTTTTCATTCAAATGGAAGAAGCCAGATTTCATGATATCTGCGAGTTTTAATCAAATGGAACCTAAGGAAACTAGAAAATGAACATGAATAGTGAAAAAATAGGTTTGAATGAATACCGTTCTCGCAATTCAGAATAAGTAAACTTAAAATTCGTAATAATAATAATAATAATAATAATAATAATAATAATAATAATAATAATAATAATAATAATAATAATAATGCTGGTTTACAGCAAGATGTCCGTCCAAAATGAGAATTTTTCAAATGAACTTTATTTTATTCAAATTCCGAATATTTCTAATGCAAGGGCCTGTAGGAGTATCCAGGTGACCCTATCCGAACCATGCCCAACTCGGAAAAAAAAAGGATAAGGAAGAAAAGTAAGCTTAAGTTAACCTACAAGGATGTGATTTTTGAGTCAGGGAACGCAGAAGCAGAGACAGAATTCTGACGGCTGACAATGGCGGATAAGAAAAGGGGAAGAACAAGGGTAAGACGGTCACCATTATGACCATTTTTTAATGAAACGATATGATTTACATTAAGGATGTAATCGCCTTTATCAGAAAGAGGATCCTGACCCATTTTCCACAAGACCTGAGATGTTTATATTATTTATTTCGTGTTGATAACAGTTTAAAAGCTGTTCCATGAAATGACATTATGAATTATACCTCTTTGATAAGTTAAAAACGTCAGCGTAACTACAAGAAGTTCGAGATCCTAAAGATATACTAATGGCTTTGCAAATATTAACGACAATTATAAAATCATATTTTGAAAAACAAAAGAAGTGTTTATACATTCAAATACTTACTGCGCATGCCAACAAAACATCATCGCTTGCATCCTTAACTTTGTTCAATGATGCTTCATTTCCCGCAGATTTTTTTCATATTCAACAACAGAAATTTTCCTTCCGAGAATATTTTTGAAGAACCTCCACCTAAAAGACTGAATTAAATGTAAAAATCTCATCACCACTTTTTTCAGGAATATCCAACCTACTTGCTACTACCTTTAACGAAGACAGACGAGATTCTACAAATTGTTTTGTTTCCTGTACAAGAGCAAGAGCTTTTCTCAGTCAGTGCTACTTCTACTCACCTTCAGGCGATCCACCCTGACACGATGATTTGTTGTGATCCATGTGATCTGGGTTTCCAAATTCCCTTAAAATTTCTGCCCAACAAGATGCAGTTGTTGGTGGATCTCCCTTTCTGTTCACTTCAGCAACAATCTGGAAAGAAGACGAACATTCACTGTCTTTTCTCATCGTGAGAAAATAAGGGAATAACAGACTTTACACCACAGGCTAATTATCTCTTCTTTAAAGAAATGAAAAATAACTAATGAGGGATAGGTAAGAAAAATGCATTCAACTTGAAAGTAGCAGAGGCGACCTATGTTCCATCCATACAACAGTATGGAAAGTGAAAGTAGGAAGCATTCACTTTGCCTCGCTTATGAACACATTTGTTTTGATCTGGTTACTTCAGGTGCCATCAAGAATAACACGGGTCAGTGGTCACGCACCAGGTCGATTTCTTTTGAGATCGACATCTCAATCTCTGAGTAAAATGAGTAATAGCGATAAAAAGTATGAATGAAAAAGATACCTTTGGTAACCCCAAGTCCGGGTAAAAGAAGAGGGTTAAGGAAAGGGTTAATTCCACTGTTTCGTCAATACCCCATTTTTACAGCAACTTGAAAAGGACTTAAGTAATAGGTCGCAAGTAGGTGGGTGACAATACTGCTCAAAAGCCAACAATATCAGTACGGGTAAACTGTAAAGGACTGTGAAAACCAGATAACACGGTGTCATTACGGTATCCTGAGAGCATTATCAGCTGTTCTGTCGAGAAATGTCAAGTAAACAGAAGCATGGACAATTTACAACCTACGATAGCCCTAAAATCGAACCACCTGGGAACAGTAAACAAGCATGACATTCGATAACATTGATAAGGATTTCATATTTACCAGAGAGAGAGAGAGAGAGAGAGAGAGAGAGAGAGAGAGTTGAATTAAAAGACTTACGTCACCAGAAAGTTAGTACTGTACATTATTTATACACACACACGACACACACACACACACACACACACACACATATATAATATATATATATATATATATATATATATATATATATATATATATATGTGTGTGTGTGTGTGTGTGTGTACATAGAAATATGTACTGATATGTAATATATCACACAAGCACGCGCACACACACACACACACACACACACACACACACACACACACACATATATATATATATATATATATATATATATATATATATATATATATATATATATATACATATGTGTGTACGTGTGTGTTTCTGTATGTATATATTTCTGTTATGTAAAAGCATACATTTATACACATATGCACAAATATTTCGCCATAAACAAAAACACAACGTGCAACCGGCATTGACATGCAATAATGAATCATTAACAGACGACGCAATTATGGACGGACAAATGAAACCATTACCGTAAGTTACGCAACAGACCTGACGTCCATCTCTGCGAGTCCTTCACCGTACGCGGGAAACAGAAACTGTAATTAGGCCTGGATAACGAGAACGACGAAGAATGCACCAGGAATTAGGAAACGCTGAGCGGAATTGCCTGGCGTCCCTTCCCACGCCGCGAAAGAAAAGGGAAAGCGAAGGTCATGTTTACGTTGTCTCTTACTGATTTGAAGTTCGGATATTTACGACTCGGCCGCGGACTGTTCCATGGTTGCGTAAACAAACAAGCACTGGCACGTAAAGCAGCAGGCACATACAAACACAAACACGTGTCTATCTATCTATATATCTATCTATCTATATATACATATATATACAGATAAACACTACATGTAGATATATATATATGTATATATATAATATATATATATATATATATATATATATATATATATATATATAATGGATGCATGTATGTGTCTGTGTGTGAGTGTACGCCTCAGCATAACTCTAAGATGCATTAAGCAATTTCAACCAAACTAAGTATACATTATATGACTTACTATCTATAGTAAAGAATACTGTAGGGGGTAAGACCATAGGGCACCAAAGGGGGTGGGGGGGGTAGGAAAGACTTCCCTGAAACGGGGCTGGTTCTGCCCAGACTCTTAGTAACTGAATAAACTCTACGGGTTTATTACGCCTCATTTCGGTATGAGAGAGAGAGAGAGAGAGAGAGAGAGAGAGAGAGACGAGAGAGAAAGAGAGCAAAGAGAGAGAGAGAGAGAGATAGAGAGAGAGAGAGAGAAGAGAGAGAGAGAGAGAGAGAGAGAGAGAGAGAGAGTTTATCGGTTGTCATTCAGCGCCAGGTTGGTCAGCTAGTGTGTGTGTGTATATATATATGTGTGTGTGTGTAAATATACAAACAATATACATATGTGTGCGTGCGTGTGTGTGTAAAATATACACACAAGTCTAATATTTATTAACCACAATGCCCTCTGAACTTCTCGATTTTTTTTTTTCAGAAACCCGGTAAACCATTCGGTCTAAGGACGGGGCATCTGAACAAAGCAACGATAATTAACTGACCACAAAGAAAGGTTATAAATCTGTAGAATTCATATACATTTACTAGAGCTGATATAGACCCACTTTCAGGCTGAAATATATACGTATGTAGAATCTACTGATCACTTTTTACCAGATAGGCTTCGTAGCGACAAGGGTTTCCAAAATGTGAAAAAATCGACAAGTTAATATATACTACACATGTACCTGGTAACATGTGACCAGCAAATTCTACACGCACACACACACATATATATATATATATATATATATATATATATATATATATATTGAAACTAATTAACACGGGTACGAGTTTTACAGAAATACATTTCTGATCCACGTCGGGATCGAACTCTGGTCTCTCAAATGAGGGGGCCAGCTGGTTACGCCCTGGACTTTCATTTGAAAGAACGGGGCGGTTCCATCACGATGTGACTCAGAAAATTATATATATATATATATATATATATATATATATATATATATATATATATATATATATATATATATAGTATGTATGTATATATATACATACACACACATATATATACATATACATATATGATACATATATATGTATATATACATATACATACATAAATATATATATATATATATATGTGTGTGTGTATATATATATATACATGCATATATATATGTATATATATATATATATATATATATATATATATATATATATATATATATATATATATTCTGCAATATGATTGGACCATGGAATCACAAAACTCTCGGCGTCTCCAAAGGTTGCTGTACAACTGCAACGTGACCCCTCAGCATTGCAGATTTTCCAGACGTACGATTAAAACTTTCGTCTCGCCTGGTACAGGACATCAGCTCTCGTGTGTCGTCGCTTTTTGTATTAGAAACTGTATTTATGTACACACCTCCAAGTATTCTAACCCTGTATGTATACACCTTTGCGGCGTGTTTAGTACAAACCCGTTGGGGATGACCGTAAAAACATTAACAAAAGACTGTAAATATTAAAATTACAGGTAATGACCCCCGGAAACCCTTTGGGGGTCACTATCTAGGAAAAATTCTATAATTTTATTTGGATATAAGGTTTACCCTATGATAAACTTACTTTTTTGCATAGAAGAAATATATAGTTCAGTTCCATAAGACGTTCACGATTATAAGATATTGATTAAAAGTACAGCAGAGATGATTTCGTCTCGTTTTTATTTGCGTTCCTAAGCCGTTAAAAAATGACGATAATGGGCCGTTACGTACTGTTCCAGAACTCGGACCCTGATTCCACGGGTGAGAGAGACTGGCGCTCAGTCGATTTACTGTCTGGTACAATACATTGCATAGTCTCTCTCTCTCTCTCCTCTCTCTCTCTCTCTCTATATTATATATATATATATATATATATATATATATATATATATATATATATATATATATATATATATATACAGAGAGAGAGAGAGATGAGAGAGAGAGAGAGAGAGAGAGAGAGAGAGAGAGAGAGAGAGAGAGAGAGAGACCATAATTCAATTGCACGAGGGAGAAATTACTTCAGATGAGATAAATTAATACATATAGATATGTATATATAATATATATATATATATATATATATATATATATATATATATATATATATATATATATATATATATATATAGATATATATAAGTACATATACATATATATTCCCAAAGATACAGCCAAGAAATTTCGTTTCATATCCTGTTCGCTCTACTTCGTGAATATCACCGAAGAGGAATATAACTGATAATAATCGTTTATGTATCAGGGAGATTCGAACCCGACAGTACGGATCGACAACTTTCACGCTCACTGAAATGTCGAACGATCCGTTCTGCCGGGATCGAATCTCCCAGGTACCGAACCGTTTATCAACTACATATAGTATTTCCCCTTCGGTAATATTCACGAAGTAGAACAAAGGGAATATTAATTAAACGATATGTGTATAATATTCATGTTAGTGAATATTGAAAAGTCACGGTATATGGCATAAAAATACATAGGCTACATATATCGTATATATAAATAATACATAGATATGTATCCATGTGTATATATATGCATATATATATATATATACATATATATATATATATATATATATATATATGTACGTACGTATACATAAATATGTGTATATACATGTAAACATAAAAAATATATATACACATTTATGCATATATGTACAATATATATATTTTTAAATATTGTACACACACACACACACACACATATATATATATATATACATATATATATATATATTAGTATATATATATATATATATATATATATATTATATATTTGATTTGAAAGTGAATACTGAAGGCTAGATGTGTTAAGTTAGATGGAGGATGTGGAACATAAAAAAAAATATATTCAAAATGAATGATAAGTGTGTATTTTTGGGGAGCGGTTAAGAGAAAAACTGAAAAAAAGGGGAGAATGAAGATAAAAAAAGAACCCAAATCATGGAAACCTTGATGAAGGATGAGAACCCAAAAGAGTGAAGAGAAATGTCAACAGTAAGTAAGAGCAAATTTAAAGTTTAGTATATCTTAGTTATTCCAGACCACTGAGCTGATTAACAGCTCTACTAGGGCTGGCCTGAAGGATTAGATATTTTTACGTGACTATGAACCAATTAGTTACCTACAACGGGACCTATAGTTTATTGTGGGATCCGACCCACATTGTATCGAGAAATAAATTTCCAATCGCCAGAAATAAATTCCTCTGATTCCACGTTGGCAGAGCGGGAAATCGAACTTTCGACTACCGAATGGGTGCGCGATCACGTAAACCAATCGTCTAACGAGGAACTATAAGTAAGACCAGAAAAGAAAACCCAAAAAAGTGAAAATGGAAAAAAAAAAACTGAAAACACAGATAAGCGGCGAGTAGAGGGACACGAAATAATGAAGAGTGAAGAGGAGAAGAATGTGGAATAGCGAATAGTGGAGAAGAGAGGGTGCCAGAATAGTGAGTGGAGAAGAGGAGGCTGAAATACTGGGCTAATGTATTCACAGCTGGCTTCATTTTGTAGATGTGTCATTATTCATGCAAAGTGCGCCGTGATCGTTCATTTAGATTTAATTCGCATTTATTTGGGAACGCCCCTCGTCCATAAAGCGATCACTCCGTCAAAAAAAATGAATCGATTCGTTCATTGGACCATTTCATAAGGCTTTAAGCTGACACGGTGAATATGCGTTAAATATAAAATTTAGGCCAAAGGCCAAGCACTGGGATCTATGAGGACATTCAGCGCTGAAATGGAAGTTTACAATAAAAGGTTTGAAAGGTGTAATAGGAGGAAAACCTCAAAGCAGTTGAACAATGAATCAAGTGTTAGGCGAGGGTGTTGAAAGTCAGATGAAGAAAGAGAATATGAAAGTGGGTACAGTAAAAGGAACGAAATGGTTGCACCTAAGGTCGAAGGGACACTGCAAAGAACCTTAAGTAATGCCTACAGTGAAGTCCACTGACGGATCTAACCCTCTAAGGGGGACACGATTAATTCGATTCCGCTCTATCTTTATTCATATCAAGGTCAGTATAAGAGCGTGTTTGATATAAAACTAACTACACTTAATTAAAGGCCTCAACCGAACATTACTGCTCATGGTGTACGTCGTGTGCAAATCGGAATCGAACTACTGGCCATCAAACTGAAGCGGCCTCGAGCGCGGTGCACTGTAGGCATTACTTAAGGTTCTTTGCATCGTCCTTTCAACCCCTTTGCAACCCCTTTCATTCCTTTTACTGGACCTCCTTTCACATTCCTTCTGCCATGTTACTTTCCACCCTCTTCTAACAGCTGCATATTGGTGAAACTGTGAGGTTTTCCTCCTGCTACACCTTTCTAACCTTTCTACTCTCAATTTTCCTTTCAGTGCTGAATGACCTTATAGGTCACAGCGCTTGGCCTTCGGCCTAAATCATATATTCTAATCTAATCTAATCCAAAGTGACCTATATAGACTCCTAGGGGTCGATGGGACTATTCAGAGGGTCAAAAGGGGGTTCGATTAGATTTTTGGGGTTGAATACCGACATTCTAAAAAAAAAAATACGGCATACAAGTTAATCATACACATTTTTCATTTGTAAATAATTCGTTTTTCATTGTTTACTTCTTTTGAATTCTGTTTGAATTTTAAAGAAACATCATGATAGAAATACTGTTATATTAATTTAGGATTACTTGGAACCACAGGACAATGGACTGTTGTAATTACTGTTTTCACAGATGAATTAACTTTCATTTTCTTTACTCATAGGCTCTACTTTTTTAAATGCTTGATAAACGCATCAACTATCTTATCCATCATTAGCATAGTAGTGTTGTAACACCTGCACATCCAATTTTTTTATAAAGCCCCAGGGGTCGATAGGGGATTAAGAATACCACGAAGGGTCGACGGTCTAAAAAGTTTGCGGACCCCTGCTAGATCAAGTCAGTGGGCTAAACCTGTGGAGACCAGTAGCAGCCCTCAGCTGTCCAGCTCCCCTTCTGATGAACCCAGAGCTTTAACTTAACAAAGGCAAGTATCGCTAACACATGTTTATATGTATGTATATAGTGCGTGTTGTAGAATAGCTAGATTTGAATTCTTACTTCTGTAAATAAACATACCTGCGTATGTATATATTTATATATCATATATATAATATATAAACAGAAGTGACGTTTCATTGGTAGAACACTGAGTTTTTGCAAAGGTCGTGTTTTGATCTCGTCTAAACCCAGATATTCTCTGGTTTATGTTATTCTTAGTTTTCAATTTACATCAGGGGTGCAATGGGCCCCAGCCTGGGGTCTATGGTTGCACTAGTCCTATACCCGAGGGCTCTTTTCAAGGTATTTACCGTTCCTTTGAGGGCAGCAATCAGCACTTCATTTATACTTGGGCAACTTGGTATTGTCTGAAGATATTTTCTCAGGATATTTAGTATCGAACAGACCATGGACAGTAAAATTCCTTGCGACAGCGTGTTAGCGATACTTGCCTTTGTTAAGCGCTTTGGAAAGCATTATTGGAAAACAATAACGATTTCCGGTCCCCATAGAAGGGACTACCCAAACGGAAAAGGCAAACGTGTTTAAACGATCTGGAAACGAAAAACCAGGTGTTTGGTTGCACAGTGTCATAAAGCAAATTCCCCAGCAATATTCTGCCTAAGGTGTTTCCTATTATGGAATTCACGGACACGTTGTAATCAGGTATTCCCGAGGAATATTCCGATCTTCGGCGTGTTAAGAGTTGTAGATTACGTTAAATACAACCGCTTATCTAAAACGGAATTAACAAGCTCAGGAACCGCTGCCAAGATGTAGAGGTGAGGAACTGATTGATTGGTTTTCGTCAACTGCAGTTACAACTGCAACGTAGTCATCGGTGAACTTAAGAATGCGAAGAATTAGAATTACATCTAAATTAACATCTAACTCACATTTTAACTTAACATCAAGCTCACCTAAATATGCAAGGAATTAAATGTAATTTAACATATAGCTCCGCTTTTAACTTAACAAGCTCACCTAAGTATGCAAGGAATTAAAATTAAATCTAATGTAACATCTAACTCACCTTTTAATTTAATATCATGCGCATCTAAGTATGCAAGGAATTAGAATTAAATCTAATTTAACATCTAACTCAACTTTAATTTTAACATCAAGCTCACTTAAGCATGCAAGGAATTAAAATTAATTCTAATTTAACATCTAACTCCCCTCTTAATTCAACATCAAGCTAACCTAAGTATGCAATAAATTAGAATTAAATCGAATGTAACATTTAACTCACCATTAAATTTAACATTAAGCTCAGCTAAATATACAAGGAATTAGAATTCATTATAATTTAACATCTAACTCCCCATTCAATTTAACAGGAATTAGAATTAAATCTAATGTAACATCTAATTCACCTTTAAATTTAACATCAAGCTCACCTAAGTATGGAAGGAATTATAACTAACTGTAATTTAACATTTAACTCCCCTTTTAATTTAACCTCAAGTTCGCATAAGTATGCAAGGAATTAGAATTAAATCTAATTTAACATCTAGCTCCATATTAACATCAAGCTCACCTAAGTATGTAAAGAATTTGAATTAAATCTAACTTCTAACTCACCTTTAAATTTAACATCAAGCTCACCTAAGTACGCAAGGAATTAGAATTAAATCTAATTTAACATAAAGCTCCCATTTTAACATCAAGCACTCCTAAGTATGCAAGGAATTCAAATTAAATCTGGTTTAACATCTAGCTCCCCTTTAAACATCAAGCACTCCTAAATATGTAAGGAATTAAAATAAGTCTAATTTAACATCAAGCTCCCCTTTTAACATCAAGCACTCCTAAGTATGCAAGGAATTAAAATTAAATCTAATTAAACAACAAGTGCCCCTTTTAACAACAAGCACTCTTAAGTATGCAAGGAATCAAAATAAAATCTAATTTAACATCAAGCTCCCCTTTCAACATCAAGCACTCCTAAGTATATATGCAAAAAATGAGAATTAAATGTAATTTAACATCTAATTCACCAGCGGGGCTGTTGGAAAGACGCGCCAGAGAAAACAATACCTTTTCGAAAATCCACTCAAGCCTCGAGAAGCCTCGGATAGTTTCACTCGATCGAATGCCAAAACCTTCATCACAGCTAAGCAATGACTTAATTCCGACCTCATTGAATCACCTGACACGAAGCGTCCAGCAGATGTACCTTAATCACGCGCATACTCATTATGATATGAAAGCTGATTCTGATAGGGCTTCATCATGTAGCACTGCCACTCACACCAGGTCGCTAAGGGTAGCAACAAGTCTCAAAAACGGCCAGTGGGTCATGGAAACGGCAAAAATAATGGACGGTAGGACTGACTGATTGATTATGTCTATTAAAACTGGCGTCAAACATCTAGGTTATAGACGCCGTAATAAATTTAAATAGGAAACTAAAAATTTTAAAAAGAATTTCATTTAAAAATATCTAAGGCCTCCGCTTTTATCAGGGCCTGAAACCCAACATAGTGTATAAACCAATATGGCAGACTAACAACATAAATCAAGATGTATGTTCCTGCCATTCTGACACTTCCTTTCCTTCAAGGATTGCTGAAAAATGCTGAGTGCACAAAAATGAACATTTTGAAAACAGAGCAGCTGAGACTATTGGGGCTGTTCTGTCATTTTACTCTAACCAAATGTCAGGTATTTAATTTCCGCTCAGCGGGCGTCAATTACATGTTGAAATCAAACATCTGTCTGGCCATGTCGACTTGGAGCAGGTGTGCGTGGCCAACAGACTAAATTATATACGAAAATGTAAATGATAATATCTGAAATTCCTCTCGGTGTGAATCACTTGACGTTGACACGTCTCACAGCAGAAGTCATCTTTATTTCACTTGCAGTAATGAAAACAATTGTAAACTATTTTTTTTAAGATTGTGTCGAAGGTGAACTCCACAAAAAAGTGCTTTGAATTCTTATGTATATCGAATGTGAATTTAGAAAAAAAAAAAAAAATATTGGGGTTCTTATTTTGGTCGACACAGATCACCTCAGTTACTCACCGACTGTCGTGCCATAAGCATTAGACCAAGGCTCGTTCTGTGTAGGTGATTTCTTGAAGGAAAACTCGATATAGTGATTATAAATTCGTGTATTATATTTAATGCAAACTCTAGTTATTATGATGTATACTACGTGGGGGTCGTTTAATTTTAGCAAGACCAACTTTACTATCAGCAAAAGCCTAGAAATTTTATAATATATATATATATATATATATATATATATATATATATATATATATATATAT